>NC_069499.1:1301640476-1301785476 GCF_027579735.1 Bombina bombina
TATAAAGCACTAGTTAAACAGGATATCCCCATTTTTACAGCAGTCTTCTGCATCCTGGAAGGTACTGAGACTCTCTTAAAGGAAATATTGTAGTTGAAATCCTCTTTTAAAAAGTGGTGCTTTATACTTTTTTGCTATGCTGTGTAGTAGTTTGGTATTTCATAGACACCTCTGTCCATGCATACTATATTATATTAAAAACCTGCATCCTGCTTATAAAAATGTTCAGTCTCTTTTTTATTTGTGATATTTATATCATAAATTTGAAGAATATCTACTATCCCTGATCTATTTTCTATATTTCTCTTCTCTAGATATGTGAGCATAGTCTCAGTTGAGACCTATGAGAACTCTGAGGTTGCAAAATAATAATAAATAATAATAATAATAATAATAATAATAATAAAAAGATTTTAGTTGTGTGTCTATTATTATTATGATCATAATTTTTAAATATATTTTTTATTCTAAAACACAAACTATAATTTGCCTATTTGTAATATACACCTATGTACTGTGAAATGTGTAATTATTTTGCAATCATTACTTAATAAGGGATGTATACGGCCCCATTCGGGCTCTTAGTGTTGTTTTTAATAAAACAAAATATTTAGCATCATTAATTTTTAAAATAACAACTGCTATATATACATATATATTTACACTTTGCTGCCCATCGCTGCGTGACTTACACCCTTCACTGCGCTAGGTTCTCATGTTGTGTCTCACAGCATGAGAACAAGGCTCCCATTGGAGCATATGGAAGCGCATTCCATTGAGCGCAAAGCTTCCATGCAATGCAAGACTTATAATACCAGAACATCATTGAGTGCACTGGTATTATGAGTAGAGCGGAATCTAGCCCTAAATGCCATAATTATAAAGCTGCAATGTATAATAAGTAACTTTTTAATCATATTGTAGATTTCAGCCATTGACCACTGCTCCAGTGCTTTATTTAATACAAGTAAAACAATTATGCATGTGTGTGTGTGTATTTTTTTTAAAAAAAATTAAAAAAATAATAATTCTTTAACATTTTTTTAAGTATAATCTTTTATTGAGATTTTTAGCAGTAACAACATAGCAAGCATTCACAATAAATTATTTTCATTTTAAATGTATGTGAGTTTATAAATTTTTAACTATCACATACGCAGCTAGGACCTTTACCTTTAGGATCTTACCAGCAATCAGTCAGAACCAATTTTGATATACATCTTTGACATCATGTGTGAAATCTCATTTTCATGTTAATTTGCCTCTTTATATCATTATGTTGGAGATGTTTATGCAACATTGACTAAAATGGAAAACAAGTTTTATCAACTCATTTCCCATGAATCATAGTGAGTATTTTCTGCATGAATGCTCTAGTGTGCTTTTTATAGGGGTATTACCCATTTAAAAAATGTACAGTCAAGTCATTGTTTTACCTCTCCCGCAATCAATTTGTAAAGAGATTCCTTATTTTTTAATTCCTATGCTAAAAAAATGTATCAGAACAGAATGATTACAATAAAATGGATTATGAACCAATCAAAAAAAGTAAATCGGTCAAATGTGTAATTAAGAAAAAGTAGATATTTAAATGAAGACCAAAGAGGTGACAGACATTGTTAAAAATGGCTTTGCTTTTTAGCATAAACCATTATATTCACAAACCATGTTGAAGAATGGCTTCATTATGAGTTTTGCTGATGTGCTTGTAATCAGATATTATATTTAAATGTGGGATTCCATTAAATGAGATAATTTTAAATTGTTTTATTACAGTTTTATGTCAATAATAAATTATTTGAAAAATGTAACTTGCTTTCCCTTTTTTTATTTATTAATATTTTTCATATGAGAATACTTTCTCATAACAGTACCTTATTTTTTAAGATAAAATAAACATGAATAAAGACCAATATGTTCGTTTGATTTTAAAGAAATGTAAAATATTTTAGACTAGATTACAAGTGGTGCATTATTATTATTTTTTCACAATCGTGAAAACCTGCTAAAATTAAGCTTTTTGCAATAGTCTAGTTAAGTTTGTTCTACAAGTTAAAAAAACATGTATTTTGCCCTATCGTTAACCCGAATAGCGCTAAAATCCTAACTTAAGTTTTTGCGTGTGCGTGCATATATTTCCCCATAGAAATCAATGGAGAAAAAAATGAGAAAAAAAACCCTTAGATCGCTCAAACACCATCACATTTTTGCATTCCCCATAGAAGTCAATGGAGAAAAAAAATTTTGAAAAATCCTAAAAACCCATTGCACAAACAACATAGCATATTCACATTAGCAAATGTGAAATATTTACAGTAAATACATAGTTAAAATCTTTATTAAATATGAATATTGCATAAATATGTTTTATCATGTTTTCAGCTACTTAAAGGGACATTAAACACTTTAAGATGGTAATAAAAAATGATAAATTGTATATATAAAGAAACTCTGCAATATACTTTCATTATTTATTTTGTCCCCTTTTCCTGTATTTCCATTCTGAAATTGTGATCTTTTCAGTTCCTGTTAGAAATGGAAGTGCAGAACACTGTTATATTCCACACAGCTATTGGTTGCACATTCTAGTGACCTATTTATAACTGTCCCTAATTGGCCACAGCAGAGAAGGTAACCTAAGTTACAACATGGCAGCTTCCATTGTTTTATAGACACTAAGGCCTAGATTTAGAGTTTGGCGTTAGCCGTGAAAACCAGCGTTAGAGGCTCCTAACGCTGGTTTTAGGCTACCGCCGGTATTTGGAGTCACTCAAAATAGGGTCTAACGCTCACTTTTCAGCCGCGACTTTTCCATACCGCAGATCCCCTTACGTCAATTGCGTATCCTATCTTTTCAATGGGATCTTTCTAACTCCGGTATTTAGAGTCGTGTCTGAAGTGAGCGTTAGACATCTAACGACAAAACTCCAGCCGCAGGAAAAAAAGTCAGTAGTTAAGAGCTTTCTGGGCTAACGCCGGTTTATAAAGCTCTTAACTACTGTACTCTAAAGTACACTAACACCCATAAACTACCTATGTACCCCTAAACCGAGGTCCCCCCACATCGCCGACACTCGAATAAAAATTTTTAACCCCTAATCTGCCGACCGCCACCTACGTTATCCTTATGTACCCCTAATCTGCTGCCCCTAACACCGCCGACCCCTATATTATATTTATTAACCCCTAATCTGCCCCCCACAACGTCGCCTCCATCTGCCTACACTTATTAACCCCTAATCTGCCGACCGCAAAGCGCCGCCACCTACGTTATCCTTATGTACCCCTAATCTGCTGCCCCTAACACCGCCAACCCCTATATTATATTTATTAACCCCTAATCTGCCCCCCACAACGTCGCCTCCACCTGCCTACACTTATTAACCCCTAATCTGCCGAGCGGACCTGAGCGCTACTATAATAAAGTTATTAACCCCTAATCCACCTCACTAACCCTATAATAAATAGTATTAACCCCTAATCTGCCCTCCCTAACATCGCCGACACCTAACTTCAATTATTAACCCCTAATCTGCCGACCGGAGCTCACCGCTATTCTAATAAATGGATTAACCCCTAAAGCTAAGTCTAACCCTAACACTAACACCCCCCTAAGTTAAATATAATTTAAATCTAACGAAATTAATTAACTCTTATTAAATAAATTATTCCTATTTAAAGCTAAATACTTGCCTGTAAAATAAATCCTAATATAGCTACAATATAAATTATAATTATATTGTAGCTATTTTAGGATTAATATTTATTTTACAGGTAACTTTGTATTTATTTTAACCAGGTACAATAGCTATTAAATAGTTAAGAACTATTTAATAGCTAAAATAGTTAAAATAATTATAAATTTACCTGTAAAAGAAATCCTAACCTAAGTTACAATTAAAACTAACACTATACTATCAATAAATTAATTAAATAAAATACCTACAATTACCTACAATTAACCTAACACTACACTATCAATAAATTAATTAAATAAACTACCTACAATTAACCTAACACTACACTATCAATAAATTAATTAAATAAACTACCTACAATTAACCTAACACTACACTATCAATAAATTAATTAAATACAATTCCTACAAATAAATACAAATAAATAAACTTGCTAAAGTACAAAAAAATAAAAAAGAACTAAGTTACAAAAAATAAAAAAATATCTACAAACATAAGAAAAATATTACAACAATTTTAAACTAATTACACCTACTCTAAGCCCCCTAATAAAACAACAAAGCCCCCCAAAATAAAAAATGCCCTACCCTATTCTAAATAGAATGCGAGCTCAATCTGATTGGCTGATTGGATCAGCCAATCGGATTGAACTTGATTCTGATTGGCTGATTCCATCAGCCAATCAGAATATTCCTACCTTAATTCCGATTGGCTGATAGAATCCTATCAGCCAATCGGAATTCGAGGGACGCCATCTTGGATGACGTCCCTTAAAGGAACCGTCATTCTGCAGTTGGACGTCGCCGGAAGAAGATGGGTCCGCGGTGGAGGTCTTCAGGATGGAGCCGGTCGTCATCGGATGAAGATAGAAGATGCCGCTTGGATCAAGATGGTTGCCGGTCCGGATCGCCTCTTCTTCCCGGATAGGATGAAGACTTTGGAGCCTCTTCTGGACCTCTTCAGGCACCGAATGATGGATCGCCAACCCCCGCTTGGGTTGGATGAAGATTTTGGAGCCAGGACGGATCAGTGATACCTGGTGAGGTGAAGACAAGGTAGGATGATCTTCAGGGGCTTAGTGTTAGGTTTATTTAAGGGGGGTTTGGGTTAGATTAGGGGTATGTGGGTGGTGGGTTGTAATGTTGGGGGGGGGTATTGTATGTTTTTTTTTTACAGGCAAAAGAGCTGAACTTCTTGGGGCATGCCCCGCAAAGGGCCCTGTTCAGGGCTGGTAAGGTAAAAGAGCTAGGTAAAAGAGTAGGTGTAATTAGTTTAAAATTGTTGTAATATTTTTCTTATGTTTGTAGATATTTTTTTATTTTTTGTAACTTAGTTCTTTTTTATTTTTTGTACTTTAGCAAGTTTATTTATTTGTATTTATTTGTAGGAATTGTATTTAATTAATTTATTGATAGTGTAGTGTTAGGTTAATTTTAGGTAGTTTATTTAATTAATTTATTGATAGTGTAGTGTTAGGTTAATTGTAGGTAATTGTAGGTATTTTATTTAATTAATTTATTGATAGTATAGTGTTAGTTTTAATTGTAACTTAGGTTAGGATTTATTTTACAGGTAAATTTGTAATTATTTTAACTATTTTAGCTATTAAATAGTTCTTAACTATTTAATAGCTATTGTACCTGGTTAAAATAAATACAAAGTTACCTGTAAAATAAATATTAATCCTAAAATAGCTACAATATAATTATAATTTATATTGTAGCTATATTAGGATTTATTTTACAGGTAAGTATTTAGCTTTAAATAGGAATAATTTATTTAATAAGAGTTAATTTATTTTGTTAGATTTAAATTATATTTAATTTAGGGGGGTGTTAGTGTTAGGGTTAGATTTAGCTTTAGGGGTTAATCCATTTATTAGAATAGCGGTGAGCTCCGGTCGGCAGATTAGGGGTTAATAATTGAAGTTAGGTGTCGGCGATGTTAGGGAGGGCAGATTAGGGGTTAATACTATTTAATATAGGGTTAGTGAGGCGGATTAGGGGTTAATAACTTTATTATAGTAGCGCTCAGGTCCGGTCGGCAGATTAGGGGTTAATTATTGTAGGTAGGTGGAGGCGACGTTGTGGGGGGCAGATTAGGGGTTAATAAATATAATATAGGGGTCGGCGATGTTAGGGAACCAGATTAGGGGTACATAGGGATAATGTAAGTAGCGGCGGTTTACGGAGCAGCAGATTAGGGTTTAAAAATAATATGCAGGGGTCAGCGATAGCGGGGGCGGCAGATTAGGGGTTAATAAGTGTAAGGTTAGGGGTGTTTAGACTCGGGGTACATGTTAGAGTGTTAAGTGCAGACGTAGGAAGGGTTACCGCATAGCAAACAATGGGGCTGCGTTAGGAGCTGAACGCGGCTTTTTTGCAGGTGTTAGGTTTTTTTTCATCTCAAACAGCCCCATTGTTTCCTATGGGAGAATCGTGCACGAGCACGTTTTTGAGGCTGGCCGCGTCTGTAAGCAACTCTGGTATCGAGAGTTGAAGCTGCGTTAAAAATGCTCTACTCTCCTTTTTTGGAGCCTAACGCAGCCTTTATGTGGACTCTCGATACCAGAGTTATTTTTATGGTGCGGCCAGAAAAAAGCCGGCGTTAGTTTTTTGGGTCGTTACCGACAAAACTCCAAATCTAGGCCTAAAACTTTACACTTATTTTGTCACTATTTAAAAAACTAATGAAACTTAAAAAAAAACACATCTACGTTATTCTCAGACTAATCATTTCTTTGAATGCATCATTCTATATAGCATTTATTTAGTGTTTAATGTCCCTTTAATGGCAAAGAGCTATAATACACTTATATATATGTTTATATATGTGTAAAATATATATATATATATATATATATATATATATATTATACTGTAAATACATACAGTATATACACATATAAATACATTAATATATATGAACACACACACATATATATATATATATATATATATATATATATACACAGTATATATACATACAAATACATATTTGGCAATTTATATGTGTGTCTCAATGTTAAAGCCATTTGCCTGCCTTTCTTTTTTCTAACACCCGAGATCTCATATCTTTGAGCCCTTATTACTTTTTTGTGCAATTTGTTTTTTAAAATGTTTTATTAAACAGTGTTAATTTGAGTGTTACTGTACTTTGTAATGTATTTGAAGTGTTTTGTGCAACTTTTTTGTTTTGGAAAACAGTTAACCACAACTCTTAGATTAGGACTGAACCGTAAATCGTGATTTCACTCAACTTGTAAAATCAGCGCAATTAAAAAGGCTTGTGAAAAGACGATATCCCTTCAGCAAAACCATTTGATCCTCACTTGTAATCTTGCCCTTTGACTTTTCATTAGTTTGGTTTTTATTTTTGTAAAATGGATGTTCCTGTTCTGTCAATCAGGCAGATGGAGTTGTGCATATCAACCAGTGAGCAATCCATTCTTAAAGGGACAGTAAACCTTAAAAATAATGTTATATAATTCTGCACATAGTGCAGAATTATATAACATTATTTAAGTGCTATAGTTCTAATAGCCTTTTTTCTCTTTAAATATGTAAAAATTACAGGGCTTTTACAGACCCGCTCTCTGCTCTCTGCTGAGTGGGTCTGTAATATTTAGTCAGCACATCGGGCCAGCTGTATAGTCACAGCCCGGCCCGACCGCGCCATAGCACTAAGTGCAGCTCGCTCCTGTTACAGGAGCGAGCTGCACTTAGTCTTATGGCGCGGTCAGGCCGGGCTGTGACTATACAGCTGGCCCGATGCGCTGACTAAATATTACAGACCCGCTCAGCAGAGAGCAGAGAGCGGGTCTGTAAAAGAGCCGTAATTTTTACATATTTAAAGAGAAAAAAAGGCTATTAGAACTATAGCACTTAAATAATGTTATATAATTCTGCACTATGTGCAGAATTATATAACATTATTTTTAAGGTTTACTGTCCCTTTAAGAACCATTTCTACAAAAATATGCATTTTTAGCTTCTTAATGAAAATAAACAGATTTAATAAAGTTTAAATAGTGCTCTTTCATATGCATGCTATAATTTTTTTATTGTTCACTGACCCACAAAACAGGAATAAAACAAATATTTTAATGCAAATATAAAATAAACCGTGTCAACAATATGGCTTTTATCATTTAACATAGAAATTATATATATATATATACATATATTCAAAATTACACATATGAAGTCATAATTTATAGGAGATGTTTTGGAGTTTCACACTCCTTCTTTAGACTAAAGAAGATAGATAGATAGATAGATAGATAGATAGATGATAGATAGATAGATAGATAGATAGATGAAAGATAAAAGATAAAGTAGATAGACAGACAGATAGTTTAGATGATAGATAGATAATAGATACATAATAGACAGATGGACAGACATATATATTAGATAGATGATAGATAGATAGATAGATAGATAGATAGATAGATAAACATTTGAAAGCAAAATGACATTTTAAAAAGGTTATGTGCATGTTTCTAGTCATAGTGATTCTATAATGGATAATATGCATGTAGATATAAGCTATAATTACATTGTGTACAGACACATACATTCTAGTAGTGATATTAAAAAAAAAACCAAAAAACAGATGATTTTTTTGCATATGAATGTATATTGCAGAAAAATGTTTCGAATTATATCTAAAATGTAATGATATACATTTGAATACAGCTTTCATGTTCCTTTAGCACTAATAACAATACAGGGATTTCTTCAATTCCTATTGATGTCCCACATGTATGAGATCTGGAAATCAGTGCTGACCTATCAATATAAAGGCAAAAAGTGAGTATGGCATTTATTACTTTTTGTTGTTTCTTAAGTCATCCAATAAATGAAAAAAAAAAAATCACAATTTTATTAGAGGAAATCATAAAGTTAAACATTTTTAGGGACTAAGCATAATTCTGGGGGAGAAATCAGCTAGCTCTCAGTAATCAAGGAAGATGATGTGTATTTATTGAGCCTGCTATCATTGCTTGGAATTTCCTTTGCAGGTGTCGATTTATGAACTGTGCTCAGACTGACTGGTCTCTATTTGATGTAGCTTGCTTTGTCTCAAGAGATAACAGAAATTGTTATTATTTACTATTTATAATGTACCAAAAAATGTCATATTGCTGGGGACTTTAAAGTCCTATGAGAAATGGTATTTCAGTATTTATCCAAACCTAAGGAGTTGGTTGCTCTTATACATTCCAGAAGAAACTATGGCCTAGATTACGAGTTGTGCGTTAGCCTTAAAAAGCATCATTAAGAGGTCCTAACGCTGCTATTTAACGCCCGCTGGTATTATGAGTCTTGCAGGTACAGGTGTACCACTCACTTTTTTGCCCAGACTCAGAAATACAGCAAATCCACTTACGTCAATTGCGTATCCTATATTTTCAATGGGACTTGCATAGCGCCGGTATTACTAGTCTGACCAAAAGTGAGCGGTAGACCCTCTCCTGTCAAGCCTGGTACCGCATTTAAAAGTCAGTAGTTAAGAGTTTTACACTACAACGCCGTAGCATAAAACTCTTAACTAAAGTGCTAAAAAGTACACTAACACCCATAAACTACCTATTAACCCCTAAACCGTGGTCCCCCCACATCGCAAACACTAAAATAAATATTTTAACCCCTAATCTGCCAAACCGGACATCGCCGCCACTATAATAAATGTATTAACCCCTAAACCGCCGCACTCCCGCATCGCAAACACTATTTAAATATTATTAACCCCTAATCTGCCGGCCCTAACATTGCCGCCACCTACCTACATTTATTAACCCCTAATCTGCCGCCCCCAACGTCGCCGCCACTATAATAAAGTTATTAACCCCTAAACCTAAATCTAACCCTAACCCTAACACCCCCTAACTTAAATATAATTTAAATAAAATTACTACAATTAACTAAATTATTCCTATTTAAAACTAAATACTTACCTATAAAATAAACCCTAAGCTAGCTACAATATAACTAATAGTTACATTGTAGCTATCTTAGGGTTTATTTTTATTTTACATGCAACTTTGTATTTATTTTAACTAGGTACAATAGTTATTAAATAGTTATTAACTATTTAATAACTGCCTAGTTAAAATAAAGACAAATTTACCTGTAAAATAAAACCTAACCTAAGTTACAATTGCACCTAACACTACACTATAATTAAATTAATTACCTAAATTAAATACAATTAATTACAATTAAATAAAATTATCTAAAGTACAAAAAACCCCACTAAATTACAGAAAATAATAAAGAAATTACAAGATTTTTAAACTAATTACACCTAATCTAATCCCCCTAACAAAATAAAAAAAGCCCCCCCAAAATAAAAAAAAGCCCTACCCTACACTAAATTACAAATAGCCCTTAAAAGGGCCTTTTGCGGGGCATTGCCCCAAAGTAATCAGCTCTTTTACCTGTAAAAAAATTACAATTCCCCCCAACATTAAAACCCACCACCCACACAACCAACCCTACTCTAAAACCCACCCAATCCCCCCTTAAAAAAACTAACACTAACCCCCTGAAGATCACCTTACCGGGAGACGTCTTCACCCAACCGGGCCAAAGTCCTCAATGAAGCCAGGAGAAGTCTTCATCCAACCGGGCAGAAGTGGTCCTCCAGACAGGCAGAAGTCTTCATCCAGACGGCATCTTCTATCTTCATCCATCCGGCGCGGAGCGGGTCCATCTTCAAGACATCCGACGCGGAGCATCCTCTTCTTTCCACAGCCGACGACTGAATGAAGGTTCCTTTAAATGACGTCATCCAAGATGGCGTCCCTTCAATTCCGAATGGCTGATAGATTTCTATCAGCTAATTTGGATTAAGGTAGAAAAAATCGTATTGGCTGATCCAATCAGCCAATAGGATTGAGCTGGCATTCTATTGGCTGTTCCAATCAGCCAATAAATAGAATGCCAGTTCAATCCTATTGGCTGATTGAATCAATAGTATTTTTTCTACCTTAATTCCAATCAGCCAATAAATAGAATGCCAGTTCAATCCTATTGGCTGATTGAATCAATAGTATTTTTTCTACCTTAATTCCGATTGGCTGATAGAATTCTATCAGCCAATCGGAATTGAAGGGACGCCATCTTGGATGACATCATTTAAAGGAACCTTCATTCAATCGTCGGCCGTGGAAAGAAGGGGATGCTCTGCGTTGGATGTCTTGAAGATGGACCTGCTCCGTGCCATCAGGATTAAGACTTCTGCCCATCTGGAGGACCACTTCTGCCCGGTTGGATGAAGACTTCTGCCCATTTGGAGGACCACTACTGCCCGGTTGGGTGAAAACGTCTCCCGGTAAGGTGATCTTCAAAGGGTTAGTGTTAGGTTTATTTAAGGGGGGATTGGGTGGGTTTTAGAGTAGGGTTGGTTTGTGTGGGTGGTGGGTTTTAATGTTGGGGGGGTTGTAATTTTTTTTCAGCTAAAAGAGCTTATTACTTTGGGGCAATGCTCCGCAAAAGGCCCTTTTAAGGGCTATTTGTAATTTAGTGTAGGGTAGGGCTTTTTTTATTTGGGGGGGGGGGCTTTTTTTATTTTGTTAGGAGGATTAGATTAGGTGTAATTAGTTTAAAAATCTTGTAATTTCTTTATTATTTTCTGTAATTTAGTGGGGGGTTTTGTACTTTAGATAATTTTATTTAATTGTAATTAATGGTATTTAATTTAGGTAATTAATTTAATTGTAGTATAGTGTTAGGTGTAATTGTAACTTAGGTTAGGTTTTATTTTACAGGTAAATTTGTCTTTATTTTAACTAGTTAGTAAATAGTTAATAACTATTTAATAACTATTCTACCTAGTTAAAATAAATACAAAGTTGCCTGTAAAAAAATAAAATAAACCCTAAGCTAGCTACAATGTAACTATTAGTTATATTGTAGCTAGCTTAGGGTTTATTTTATAGGTAAGTATTTAGTTTTAAATAGGAATTATTTAGTTAATGATAGTAATTTTATTTAGATATATTTAAATTATATTTAAGTTAGGGGGGGTTAGGGTTAGACTTAGGTTTAGGGGTTAATATGTTTATTATAGTGGTGGCGACGTTGGGGGCGGCAGATTAGGGGTTAATAAGTGTAGGTTGCAGCGACATTGGGAGCGGCAGATTAGGGGTTAATAAATATAATGTAGGTGTCGGGGATGTTGGGGGCAGCAGATTAGGCGTTCATAAGTATAATGTAGGTGGCGGCGGTGTCCAGAGCGGCAAATTAGGGGTTAATAATATAATGTAGGTGTCAGCGATGTCAAGAGCGGCAGATTAGGGGTTAATAATTGTAAGATTAGGGGTGTTTAGACTCGGGGTTCATGTTAGGGTGTTAGGTGTAGACATAACTTTTATTTCCCCATAGGAATCAATGGGGCTGCGTTAGGAGCTTTACGCTTCTTTTTTGCAGGTGTTAGGTTTTTTTGTCAGCTGGCTCTCCCCCATTGATTCCTATGGGGAAATCGTGTACAAGCACGTTTTACCAGCTCACCGCTAATGTAAGCAGCGCTGGTTTTGAGGTGAGATGTGGAGCAAAATTTTGCTCTTCGCTCACTTTTTTGCGGTTAATGCCAGGTTTGTAAAAACCCGTAATACCAGCGCTGTCTGTAAGTGAGCGGTGAGCTTAAACTGCTCGTTAGCACCGCACAGCCTCTAACGCAAAACTCGTAATCTAGGCGTATGTTTTGTTTTTCTAACACAAAGGTAAACAGAAGCAAATAATGTCTCAATAATTTAATTAGATGGACTTTTAAGTACTGGTGTTTGTAGATCATTAGGCATCTTGTAAGTTTCATGCAGGGGTAATGAATGGGATTGTAAGATAGAAGACGTATTGAGGGTGGAGGGGCTTTGGAGACTCTTGGAAAAGTTGATTTGTTTATTTAAGTGAATATTATAATGCAAATACTGAGGTATAAATATGCATCGTTTTTGTAGCTCTCTACATTACGAACAAAATGTTAAATGCCACTGTTGAATTTTGAATAAATATGGTGGTGGCTGTTGATGGTGTTGTAGGAATCTTTATCTCTCCTGCATATGATTAATGAGTGGTTATTTGTATCTTGTTTATTACATATAATTTCTCATTTTTATCTAAGAATGGGGCAAATGCAGTGTGCACAGCCAAATGCAGTGTGCACAGCAAGTTGGATGTTACATATGAAGTAAAAATTAAAGGCACACTCAAATCAAAGTTAAACTTTTATGATCCAGATAGAGCAGGCAATTTTAAACAACTTTCCAATTTACTTCCATTAACAAAATGTGCACAGTCTCGTAATATTTACACAATTTGAGTGACCAGTTCCTACTGAGCATGTGCAAGAATTCCCAGAATATATGTATATGCATTTGTGATTGGCTAATGGCTGTCACATGGTAAAGGGGGAGTGGAAATAAAAATAAGTTTGAAATTTGTCAGTAAATAATCTATTCATTTAAAGTTCAGACTAAGTGCTGCTGCATTGTCTTTTTATCATGATTTTTTTGATTATGCAAATCTACTCCTGTATTTACTGGGCCTTTAGGTTTTTTATCTTTTCAACTTAGTGTAGATATCAGGTGAGCATCCTTTTATGTCATAAGATAATGGGCATGAACATAGAAAGAGTATAACAATATTTGTGTCTGATCAGTGTAAAAAATGACTGAATCCATAAGTTGCTAATTAAAGATCAGTGAAAAACTAAGAAAATATTTCAACAATGAGCCTTGCAAAAAGTGGTAGCTCTACAAGGGTGCACACCAATCTTTTGCTTTGCTCCCCTAGCTATGCCAACAGACTGCACCACAAAGTGCATAGTCAAGCCTCAGGGGCCGATTTACTATGATGCAGGCAGACAAGATCTGCTATTGCGGATCATTTCCGCCCAACATCGCTAAATGCCAACAGCATACGCTATCGGCATTTAACATTGCACAAGCGAAATGATTGTGCAATGCCGCCCCCTGCAGATTTGCGGCTGCTAGCAGGGGGTGTCAATCAACCCGATCATATCCGATCACGCTGATTGCTGTCTGCCGTCTCAGAGGCTGCTTCTTAACTTCCGTTTCAAGCAGACCTGAAGCGGAGTGGGTCGGAAGCAGCATCCGTTGCTTCATATATCGACCCCTCAGACGAGATCAGAATATTGCCCACTGTATTACAAATCTAGTTTTAGTGTATACAACATTGGCCCTTGGTGAACTGCTAGTAGTAATGTCCATAATCTAATTGTTATTTCACTAAGATATCACTACAATTTCTCCCTCACCAATGGAAAAGTACTTCAATTTTCTTTTTTTACTCTATAATTAATTTTCGATTCCAAATTAGCATATCTCTCTTATAATACATTTTTGAAAGGTGTCTCACCACATTCATTAAAACCTGTGACGTACTGAGAGGTGTCTGAGAACCCGCAAAACCACCTCATCACCACCAACTTTTGCTATTTCGTTTGACTATTCAAGCATAATTTGAAATTAAATCAGTCACACATACATAACTGTAAGTAATCATAACTTATGTATGTTTTTGTGTAAATAAAAAAATCAATAGAAATTAAATGAGTTTTCTTATTTGAATGGTACTAAAAGAGTGAGCCAGGATACACTATGAATAATTTTAAACAAAAAGCAAAGTATAAGCAGCTCATTAGGGGCTAAATTCTCAAAAAAAGAGAAGTCATCAGTTTATCTTACTGAGCATTATATTTTAAAGTAAGTGTCTCTTACTATAATCGTAAAGCATATTAGTGAACTCCCTTAATGAGTTACATACGGCTAGATTACGAGTTTTGCGGTAAGGTAATAAAGCAGGTCCTAACGCTGCTTTTTCACTACCGCTGCTATGACGAGTCTTGCAGGTATAGGTGTACCGCACATTTGTTTGGCCTTACCGCAAACCGACTTACATAAACTTCGTAAACCCTTTTTTTCTATGGGACTTCCATAGCGCCGGTATTACGAGTCTGTCCTGGGAGGCCAATCAGTGAGCATTACAGCCTCTACCTCCAAGATCCGTAACACATTCTAAAGTCAGTAGTTATGAGTTTTACACTACAATGCTGTAGCATAAAACTCATAACTAAAGTGCTAAAAAGTACACTAACACCCATAAACTACCTATTAACCCCTAAACCGAGGCCCTCCTGCATCGCAAACACTAAAATAAAAATAATAACCCCTAATCTGCTGCTCCGGACATCGCCCCCACTATAATAAACATATTAACCTCTAAACCGCCGCACTCCCGCCTCGCAAACATTAGTTAAATATTAACAACTAGAAAACTAATTGTAAACAAGTATACAACTTAGTAAAAAGAGTTGGGCTCTGCGAAGAGAATTATTATCAAACTCTGCAAAAGTAATATAGGTTACGAAAGATATTATTCCATACCATTCATACTATTAATCTTGATTGAAAAAACTAGGAATAATCATTCATACAGAAGCTTAGGCTAGATTAAAAACACTTAAACCAGGAGGCAGAATTTGCATGTCTGTTAAAGTAATATAATGATATAGTCAGCCAGCAAAGTATTTTAAAAGTAAGCTAAGCCCTTACAATCCGAGGGCTGATTTAAGATTACTATTATATTTTAACTGCTGAGCTGAGGCTAACATAAGCGGAATCTAAGGGACGCCATCTTGGATGACGTCACTTAAAGAGATATTCATTACGAAGAAGCCGTCGTTTGAAGAGTATGCTCCACGTCGGATGTCTTGAAGATGGACCCGCTTCGCGCCGGAAGGATGAAGATAGAAGATGCCGTCTGGATGAAGACTTCTGCCCATCTGGAGGACCACTTCTGCCGTCTTCGTTGAGGAAATTTTGCCGCTTGGATGAAGACTTCTCCCGGTAAGAGAATCTTCGGGGGTTAGTGTTAGGATTTTTTTAAGGGTCTATTGGGTGGGTTTATTTTTTAGGTTAGGGCTTTGGGCCTGCAATAGAGCTAAATGCCCTTTTAAGGGCAATGCCCATCCAAATGCCCTTTTCAGGGCAATGGGGAGCTTAGGTTTTTTTAGTTAGTATTTTATTTGGGGGGGTTGGTTGTGTGGGTGGTGGGTTTTACTGTTGGGGGGTATTTGCATTTTTTTTACAGGAAAAAGAGCTGATTTCTTTGGGGCAATTCCCTGCAAAAGGCCCTTTAAAGGGCTATTGGTAGTTTAGTTTAGGCTAGGGGTTTTTTTTATTTTGGGGGGGCTTTTTTTCATTTTGATAGGGCTCTTAGATTAGGTGTAATTAGTTTAAAGATCTGTAATTTGTTTTTTATTTTCTGTAATTTAGTGTTGTTTTTTTGTGATTTAGCTAATTTAATTTAATTTATTTAATTGTATTTAATTTATGTAATTTATTTAATTGTAGTGTAGTGTTAGGTGTTAGTGTAACTTAGGTTAGGTTTTATTTTACAGGTAAATTTGTATTTATTTTAGCTAGGTAGTTATTAAATAGTTAATAACTATTTAATAACTATTCTACCTAGTTAAAAAAAAATACAAACTTGCCTGTAAAATAAAAATAAACCCTAAGATAGCTACAATGTAACTATTAGTTATATTGTAGCTAGCTTAGGGTTTATTTTATAGGTAAGTATTTAGCTTTAAATAGGAATAATGTAGTTAATGATAGTAATTTTATTTAGATAAATTTAAATTATATTTCAATTAGGGGGTGTTAGGGTTAGGGTTAGATTTAGGTTTAGGGGTTAATAAATTTAATATAGTGGTGGTGACGTTGGGTGCGGCAGATTAGGGGTTAATAAGTGTAGGTAGGTTGCGGTGACATTGGGGCGGAGGATGGGGTTAATACATATAATGTAGGTGTCGGCGATGTTGGGGGCACCATATTAGGGCTTAATAAGTATAATGTAGGTGTCGGCAATGCCAGGGCGGCAGATTAGGGCTTAATAAGTGTAAGATTAGGGGTGTTTAGACTCGGGGTTCATGTTAGGGTGTTAGGTGTAAACATAAAATGTGTTTCTCCATAGGAATCAATGGGGCTGCGCTACTGAGTTTAACACTGCTTTTTGGCAGGTGTTAGACTTTTTCTCAGCCGGCTCTCCCGATTGATATCTATGGGGAAATCGTGCACGAGCACGTACGACCAGCTCACCGCTGACTTAAGCAGAGCTGGTATTGGAGTGCAGTATGAAGCTCAATTTTGCTCAACGCTCACTTCTTGCCTTTTAACACCGGGTTTATAAAAACCTGTAATACCAGCGCTGCAGGTAAGTGAGCAGTGAGAAAAAACTGCTTTTTAGCACTGCATAGCTTCTAACGCAAAAGTCGTAATCTGGCCGATAGTTTCCAATGTAAAAACTACCTCTCAAACAATCTTACGAGGCGTCTTATAGAATTTCGCAAGAGATAATTTGGGCCATTTCTGTTTCTCCTAATTCACTATACCTTAAATGAATGCCACAGAATGCACTTCTGTCTCAATAATGAAAGTGCATTGCAAAGTTGGGTCAATTTGCATAAAAAGCTTTTAATGGGGATTTAAATTTAGAGTTTAATGTCCATTAACATGAAATATGTTAAACATATAAATATAAAAAATATGTTGAATGATAAAAAGGTTAAGCAGTTTCAACTTATTTTAAAATAGGAAGTGTAGTCCGAACATTTTTCTTTCATGATTCAGATAAAGAAAACCATTTTAAACAACCTTCCAATTTACTTCAATTATCTAATTCGCTTAATTGTTTAGCTATCCTTTGTTGAAGAAATAGCAATGCACATGGGGCAGCCAATCACACAAGGCATCTATGTGCAGCCACCAATCGGCAGCAACTGGCCTATCTAGATATGCTTTCCAGCAAAGGATATCAAGAAAAAGAAGCAAATTAGATATTAGACGTCATTACTAGGAGTGCGGCATCTACTTCCCTGCTCGTTGCCAGAGGCTGTGTCGGGTCTGGATGTGTGCAGCGCTAACGTCATCGACGCATGCTCCTCTCTCTCTGATGCCAGTCGGACGCCTGTGGCGCGAATCATGCGCCTATGTAAGTTTCTCAAACACGATCTATCACTGCCCAAGTGGTGTACCCCCAAACTGCCTTTCTCTGATTCCCTGCCTGTTGCTGCTGAAGATAATCCTGCCTGTGGTGAGTGTCGCTTACCTCATCTTGCAAACTTTCTCTGCTCTGGGATATTCCCTATCATTCCAGCTCGACGCCGGGATAAGAAGACTACCGGCCAAGTTCGGTCTGATAGTGGATTATCCCACGAGCATTACAATAGAAGTAAATTAGAATTAGATTTCTGAATCATGAAAGAAAAAATTTGGGTTTCATGTCCCTTTAAGCCTAGGGGCAAATTGCTTAGTGAGTGATAAGCATGAAAACAAAACAAATGTTAAATATATAATTCTGAAATTTATAATATACTTTAAAAATGATAAAACATTTTTTAACAAAAAAAAGGTTAAGTAAAAGCAGTTTGATTTGATTTTAAAACAGGAAGTGTTGGTTTATACATAATTCAACCTTAGTTATAGATTGCTTATTACATTATAAGCAAGAAAATAAAATGTGTTCAGGATAGGAAAATCAGCTTTACATTGTAAAACATTTTAAATACCCATTTTTAAAGACAACAAAATAAAAAAAAAATAGTATTTTAGGGGGTCAATTATTTGTCAGGTCAATACTATCAACCTTGTATTCAATCTGTAAAAAATAACATATTTTCTAACTAACTGATTGTGGCATGAACATGGTCAAATAAAATGTAAATTATAACAAAAAAATCCTCACTACCACAGGCTTCTGTGCTCCATCCAATTAAATACATGCTAATGAAAAAGAACTTGCATTTTATAATACATAAACAGATCTTTGTAAGACATATGGTACATAAGTATAAATAACACATGTTGCTTAAATAATTATGTGCAGGCAAGGCAGTGTAACATTAAATATATACATGTAGATTTATTTATGATTAACAATTTGAAAATGATTATTTTGCTGAGACTATATACATCGGAATCAGGAGTACAAGAAGCATTATTTTGAAGCTTTTTTTATATTCCTTTGGTCACACTTGAACTATAGGTAGCAAATTGATAAGGTTCCACAGTTAAGCTTTATTGCATGTGGCACAAGACGATGACACTTTATAAAAAGAAGTAATCCTGAACAATCTCTAGGTAATTAACAACTAGATAAACAAACATAAATTCCTATATTGCATTTATTTGGACTACCACTCAAATATGCGTGAACCATGCTTTTTTAATTAAAAGATAAATCTATGTGACACTTTGCCTCAAACTTAATTATTCAGCATAGTATAATAAAAAAGAGAGCCCATTAAACGCATCTTGCTTTGTATGCTTGTATTAACAGCAAACCAGTTTACTCCGGGTCATTTAAATTTCCTCTTTCTGTAAGGTTCCCTTGTAATTGCAAATCGTGAAACACCAACAGGTGAGGAAAAAGGAAAGCTTGTAAAAACCAAATGTGTGAGCGATCTGTATTTTTAGCATCCCTATGGATATTTCTCTATGTATTGAAAAATTTAAATGCTTCTTGGTTAGGTTATCCAATGTTCAGAAAGTAACATAACATTCAACAATTTTACTTGTGTTAACAAAACCTCTTTTTGTTATTTTGCAATGATGGATAGACTTACAGAAAACTAGGGTAGGTAAGAGAAAGGGATACATACAGTATATACAGTATATATATATACTGTATGTGCACACACACACATATATATATATATATATTTATAGATCGACACACAGTTTAGTTCAAAGTCAAAATGAAGTTAGTTTCTTTTTTTTCTTCTTTTAAAGGACCAGTCAACACATTGGATTTGCATAATCAATGAATGCAAGATAACAAGACAATGCAATAGCACTTAGTCTGAACTTCGACAATTTTAAAAGTTATGTCTTTTTCCACTCCCCCTGTACCATGTGACATACATCAGCCAATCACAAATGCATACACGTGCCATGTGACAGCCATCAGCCATTCACAAATGCATACACGCTTATTCTTGCACATGCTCAGTAGGAGCTGGTGACTCAAAATGTTTAAATATAAAAAGACTGCACATTTTGTTAAAGGAAGTAAATTGGAAAGTTGTTTAAAATGGCATGCTCTATCTGAATAATGAAAGTTTAATTTTGATTGAGCAAATTCTCCCATTTGTGGGTGCGCAATAAATAACCAGCCATTTCAAGTGGCTGGTTATTGCTACCACTAGCTTGCGGTAGCAATTAGCGCTCTGAAAATAAACCAGAGGTCAGACCTCTGGTAAATTTTTAAAAAGTGCCCCAATTGCCACCAAAATTTAGTGTTTGCTACTATATTTAATTTAAAAAATACTAGCATCTTTTTATTTTTGTTAAAACTGCATGAAGCAGTTTTTGGGGTTAAATGTGGCAGGTGTGGGGTGTTAGAAGAAATAATGGCACTGAAAAGTGCCTTGACATTTTGGTCTATAGGAACTGTTTGTTCCCTGTAAATATTTATGTATATGCTTATATACATTTAATATGTATATACACATATTAACACATAAATATATGTATATAAGCATATACATATATATTTACATTTGCTGCCCATCGCTGCGTGACTTGCCTCCTTTGCTGCGCTAGTTCTCATGTCGTGTCTCATGGCATGAGAACGAAGCTCCCATTGGAGCCTATGGCCTCTAGTTATCAAAGTCTGGCGGACCTGATCCGACAGTGCGGATCAGGTCCGCCAGACTTTGCTGAATACGGCGAGCAATATGCTTGCCGTATTCAGCATTGCACCAGCAGCAGCGGCCAATCAGCCTCCAGCAGGGGGGTGTCAATCAACCCGATCGTTGATTGAGCTCAGAGCAGGCGGACAGGTTATGGAGCAGCGGTCTTTGTGACCGCTGCTTCATAACTGCTGTTTCTGGTGAGTCTGCAGGCTCGCCAGAAACACGGGGCATCAAGCTCCATATGATACATATGCCCCTATGGATGAGCACTCTATTGAGCACGCAGCTTCCTGGCAATGCAAACGCAAGGTCATGTTTGCATTGCACTTCAAATACCAGCTCATAATTGATTGCGCTGATATTTTGAGTGGAGAGCAAATATCGCACTTACATAAGCGCAATTTTGCACTCCACTCGTAATCTGTTCCTAAATGGGGTAGTACATTTTTCCCTCTGGACTAGTACATTTTTTTAACATGACTAGGTGGATGGACTTATTCAGGAATACATGAAGATAAAGTATTGAAAAACATTTCAACATGTTACTAATAATGTGTGTAAGAATTAGCATCTGTCTAAAAAGTGTTTGTTATGAAAAGGTACAGTATGTAGGAATGGTGTAAAAACCGTATAGGCATTTCAACAACTTTCATTATATTTTTCTCAACTATTAATTAATTTGTGTCAAAAGGTAATATATATTTAAACAGTATTCTGTTGAACATTTTACATGCATAAGCATTTTTTTTTTCATTCTGATCAGTCCTTTAATCAAGACTCTGACTTGCTCATACTTGTAGTAAATTCTTTCTCAATGTTCTGTGAAGGACATATTTATTTGTCTGGATAGATAGATAGATAGATAGATAGATGATGTATGGACAGACAGACAGATAGAAGTTAGCAGTGAGTAGGGGGGGCACTTAAAAAAAATGTGAGATCTGTAATGCAAAAAAATTACAGAATTATGCTGTGATTAGAGATACAGTTTCATATATGCACATGGAATGACCATGTTCAGCCTATTTTACGAAAAAACTATTACGCTTTGCATTTTGTACTTAAAAGTACGCGTTTATAAGTGATTTTTGCACATCCAATGTACTTAAATTATGATATACACTGTGCATATTTAATACGATTTATTCCTGAGTAATTTACATACAAATATTACATTTTTTATAAATACGATTTTTAGTAAAGAATTTTGTTATGATTTTTGATGGACCTTAACAATACCATTTTTTCCACGTATTTTTGTGTGAATGGTTCTATTATTCCTTTTGTATGATTTTTAAAATACTAATTTTATTGTGCACTATTGTAATGTCTGTATCTCCTCCCCATACGATAATGCAGTATAAGCCCCTTAGTGAAACATCCTGTTTTCAGGGAAATAGAAGGTCTTGTGAGCATTCTTTAATAATCTCGCCAGCCCAGAGACCTTTAGATCATCGGGCCCAATGTGTTAATCCAATGCATCCAAGTATTTTCCTAAACTACAACATGGTTGGCAGTATATAGTAATTCAGATGCCATACCACCTGCCCTATTGAAAAGACCATGGGCTACATTTATGAATCTCCAAGTGGGAGTAATTATGTTGATAACAAATTTGAATTTAAAGATTTCTGTGCAATTGAAGTCTTGAGGGGCTTGGATAATAGTATAGATGATATTGAAGGCAACTGGTTATCTAAAATACCACCACCACTTTATCAACTCTTTCCAGAAAAAAGTTGAAGAAGATTTATTATTAATGGAGAAAAATGTAGTTACGAAATTACATCATGACAATCTCTCAGTATCTGAGGTGACAGCATTGCTCCAATTACAAACTAACAAGGATGTTGTCATAAGGGCATCGCATAATGGGGGCAATGTTGTCATACTCAACAAGAAAGATTATCATGAGGCATATAGACAATTGCAGGTTGCTAAAACTTACAAAAGATTGCTAACTAATCCTACCCTAGTCTTTAAAAACAAATTGGGGAGAATTGTCAAAGAAGGTGTGGCTCTTGGCATATTCACCGCAGCACAGGTAGCCAACCTAGTACCTAATAGTGCCAATGTTCCCATATTTCATTATCTTCCTAAAACCCACAAAAGTATGATTAATCCGCTAGGTCATCCGATCATCTCTGGCATTGGCTCATGTTTTGAGCCTTTGTCAGAGGGGATGGATAGCATATTGCAACCATTTGTACAAAAAATGTATGGCTACAGTTTTGCAACTTGAGAGACCGTAACCATCTTTTAAAAGTGAAGGAGGGTATAGTTTGGAAAATGGATAATAAATGGTCACTTTATTCCAACATACCACATAAAGAAAGTTGCAAAGCTGTGAGATTTTTACTTGATAGGGATTCAACATTTACTGAAGAAAGTAAGGATTTCATATTGGATGTACAGCAATTTCTCTTGACACACAACTATTTTTCATTTGATAGCCATTATTTTTTACAGCTATGTGGTACCGCCATGGGTGGCGAAATTCGCACCCTCTTTTGCAAATGTATTTGTGGGCTATTGGGTGTTGCAGTACATCTATGATTCTAATAATCCTTTCCCAATGATATAAAACTCTTTATGAGATTTATAGACAGTTTAGTTTTTATCGTCAATGAGTCAGTGAATCTTGAGGAGTTTTTGAAATATTTGAATAATAATGAATTGGATTTAAAATTTACAGGTGAGACATCTTCACGAACCATTACCTTCCTAGATTTACAGTTAGTAGGAAATAGTCATACGGGCGGCATTGTTACTTGCACTTATTGCAAACCTACTTCAGGTAACACAATATTGCACGCAGGATGATGTCCCAGGCATCTTGTCAACGTCATCCCAAAAAGTCAGTTCATCAGACTTAGACGTAATGCTAATAAAATTGAAAAATTTGATGAACAGGGGAGGGCGTTGGAGCACCTGGTAATAACTTGGAAGTACTGAATAGAATTTTTGAAGAAGTAAAGAAAATGAACACTGGTGAGCTGTTCAAGAGTAAAAAAAACATACAAAGAGCAGCTTTCCAAAAGATACTGTTATCTTTTCCACAGAATATACCCCAAAGTTTTAACAATTTTGCAAGATTCTAAGAAAACGTTTACATTTTCTAAAATCTGATGATCTTTTATCTTCCCACTTAGATAATTGCAAGTTTGTGTAAAAAAAAAAACATACACCTTATCAGCTAGACTGTCACCAAGTATGGTCACGTTCGATAGATCACGATCAGAGTCTTGGTTATATAGAAGGGGTACTTACAGAAGCCATACTCATAATTGCTTAACTTGCTCATATGTTAAATGTGGAAATACATTTAAAAGCACTGTTACAGGCAGATCTTTTAACATGAATTTTAGTGCTTGTTGTTTCACTACATTTGCAGTTTACTTATTGGAGTGCAGCTTTTGCAAAATTCAATACCTAGGTCAGACTTGAAGGGAGTTATGCTCTAGAGTTAGGGAATATCTTAAAGACATAAAGAACTATGATAAAGATTCAGCAGTGGCCCGACACTTTAATAAAACACACTTTACAAATGTTCCGAATTTGACAGTACAAGTAATAGATGTTGGGAAGTTTCCATTACGAGGTAGTGATAGATATAAGATTCTTAATAAAAGAGAACTTTTTTGGATATATAAACTTGAAATCAAATATCCAAAAGGATTAAATCTGGAGTCGGATCTTAGCTATTTTATAGCTAATTAACTTAAGGGGTGATTTGTGATATTTTGTATAATTATTATGTTTATCTTTATGTATACTGAAATTGTGGATACATATTTACATATATTACCCCCATTGAATTTATATTAACACTTATGATGTAACCTATAATTCTGCTTTCATGACAACATTCAATTTCAATTTTGATCACTGTTTTAATGTGCTGAAATTTTGATACATTGTATTATATATATTTATTTTTTTTGTCTGTTGTTTTTATAACAAGTTTGTAACAATTGTGTTGAGAGCGTATCAGAACTCAGAGTTTCTTTTTGAGATGCGTACCAGGGGTCAGCAACTTTGGCATTCCTGATGTTTTGGAACTACATTTCCCATGATGCTCAGACAGCCTAAAGAATGTCTTAGCATCATGGGAAATGTAGTTCCAAAACATCTGGAGAGCCAAGATTGCTGACCCCTGATGCGTACACCAATTGGTTTGTTGCATCATGAATTCTGAATGGTCTTTATACATTTTAAATAACGTTCACATCTGATCCAAGTCTATCTATGATTAAATGCTTGTAACAGCGCAAAACATGTCAGATGGAGTCCCCCTCCTGAGGTATGTGTTTGTTTTAATCAGCAAATTTCAATAAAGCATATATATATTTATACTTTGGACTGTTTGTGCAGCTGCTTTTCCTTTTTACTCCATTTATGAAGGCCCATCCTTTCAGGCTCGCCTGAAACGGAAGTTAAGAAGCAGCAGTCAAAAGACCGCTGCCTCTTAACCTGTCTGCCACCTTTTAGGTGGCAAATTGAAATCATCTCAATCCGATAAGATCTGCATTATTGAAACCCCTGCTAGCGTCCCATTGGCCTTCAGTGAGCAGGGGGCGGCATTGCACAAGCATTTCACTAGAAATGTTTGTGCAATGATAAATGCCGACAGCGTATGCTCTAGGCATTTAGTAATGTCAAGCGGACATGTCAGCTCAACATTTAATACATTTCCCCCCTAATCTTTTGGCTGTATCACCTGCTGTGTTGTAGTTTAAAAAAACTTGGATGCTGTGAGTGGAAAGGAAAGTTCTACAACCAGCATCTATCTAGGTTAAAATTAACTACTGGAAGGTTTTATAAGCTCTGGGGACAAATGTAATGTATGCACTGCTTTTTTTTCAAGATTCAGTGTTTTAAAAAAATAATTTCACTGTCCCTTAATGTTTAAACTGTAAAAATGTTAATCATAAAATGACAATTATATTAAATTATTATTTAAAAAATGTCTTGAACTGATCAAAAAAATGCATTCAAATATATCAAATAGCCATAATAATCAGTATTGAATTTATCATCAGCCATGTTTTAGTTTTGCTTTCGATCCTTTCTAATAGGTGCCATGAAAATCCTTGCAAAAAATCCCCTTCAAAAACGCTAGGATTTACCATTGGAACAAATAAAGGGGACTTTCAGTCATAAAGTATAAAATAATTCATGCTGAAAGCTCCTTTATTTGTTGGAAGCGTTGGCCGCACTAAGCTGCTCAGGAAGCCCATGGCATAATGCTATTTGCTGTGAGTTGACATTTCTACCTCTTAGCAAATGGCCGTGCGTTCTAACTGGCGCCAAGCCAGATGCCTACACGGCTATTGGCTAAGAGGTGGACACATTACCTTTCAACAAAATAGCATTCTGCCGTGGACTGCCTGAGTAGCTCAGTGCGGCGAATGCTTCCAACAAATAAAGGAGCTTTCATCATGAAGTATTTTATACTTCATGACTGAAAGTTCCTTTGTTCGTTTTTATGACAGTTTTGGAATGATTCCATAGTTAGCACAATAAAAGTTATTTTAGGTATGAAGTTAAATATTTTCATTCACTATAATAATCAAACTATATACCGCAATAGAAGAAAAATTAGGAATTCGACCACATTTTTGTGTCTATCCTCATTTGTTTATATATATTAAACATAAACTGTACATAAACTGTACACAAACTATACATATTAAGTACTATAACTTATGGGTTATGATGATATATAAACACTTTTATTGTGCAACCATTACATATGTAAATGCGTAGTACCCATGTGCTAAAGGTTTTCAATACATATTTAAGTACTTATGTATGCTTGTTCCATTTGCTGTAAGTGATTGATTAATTGGATTAAGAGTCATTTTGACTCATAATGTCTCTTAGCAGCCTTGATGGATGTTTGTAACGGTCATGAAATACAACATTTCTACTAGACATCAAATACACAGTAGCATCATAAATACAAACAACCATTAGAACATTCATAAATATGGCAATAGCTTAATAACTTGTGGTGCAATGTAAGAGATGTCAAAAACCTAATGACCTTTGATAAAAAAAAGACCCCAGTGTATTTAATGCAAGTGTATTTATGTTAAACTTTAAGATGACATATGACAGGATGTATTCCATGTAGATGGTTCATTTTGTAATAGCTCATATCCTGTTCTAGTTTATAATGCAAGTATTCATATTGGTTTTATGACAGAATATATCTGTCCTCCGGTTGGTTAAAAAATGTCTTCCACTACTTTATGACAGGATTTATTTTATTCCCCTTTCTGACTAACCATGTTCCACTTATATTTGTGATGGAGTGTTTCACATGGAGTTTTCACATGTAGTTAAATGTATCCTAGTGATAAACAGTATTTCCATTCAGTTTATTATGGAAATTATGTAATTCCAATTTGACACAGTGCATTATTCTGATTTTGATACATACTCTGCTGGCCTACCTATTCGTATTTTCCATGGTCCATACCTCTTCCCATCGAGCCTATGATCAGATGATCATCAATCATGGGCACCCTCCATTTTTTAACTTTATTACCTCAGTTCATACTGTAAGTTATCCCTGGAGCATGAGATTTGACTCCTGACAGTATATTACCTTACCTTTTGTGTTACATGTAGAGTCGGAATTTAGTTTCTGAAGTCCATTAGTAGAATTGGTTCAGGTTGTAAAACCTCAGGTGTAGTCTCTCATTAACGTTACTTGGCAGTCAATATGTGACATATAAAATGTATAAAATATTAATAGTGAATTAGAAAAGAAAGCTCCTTCATTTAAATAGATTTATGGAAAGCTGTTTGCTTGAACACAGAGTTCTAGACCAAGCTGTCCCCTTGTATAGAATGGGTGAAATAGACAGGGGTGGCACTAAAACCTTGTGAAGCCACTAAGCTAAATATCAAGAGTGATTTGTAATGGTAGGGATTTTATCTATTGCTTATTTATCAATGGGCATCTAAAAAAGGAACATATTTGCATTGTTAAGGATTTTGGCTTTATTTGAGAATTTGGGGTACTACAATAATTATTGGGGGTTCTGTATCACATGTGAAAACTAACAGTAACTGGTCACAGATCTGTCAACGTAGTTTAATAATTATAATGTTAATTTTAGTTTAACTGTAAACTGAGTCCTTCTGATCACCCTCCCCCCCCCAAAAAAAAAATATAAAAGGATTGTAACACAATATATAATGCCTAATTATTGGTGTGAGATTGGCTGTAAACCTGGAAGTTTAATATATACAATCAGCTTTTGCAATGGAGAATTTATAACCTCACACCACACAAGTCAGGCAGACAATCCCAGACCATGTGGCTAATTTGTGCATAGGTGCAATAACGTTTTAACAGTTCTGCCACCTCTTGTTTGTCCCACTCATGCATGTGTTGTCATGTACCCCTGTACTGGTTTATTTCATCGGCAGAGATTCTAGTGCAACTGAGACAACAGTAAGGTCACTATCTGTAACTCTAATAGAATAGGTCAATTTTTCAGACTTATCCATGTAAAGATTAACTTTTTTTTTTTTTTTTTTACTGGAGTCAGCCATCAAAACATATTACTTTTACTCAAGTTAAACTTCAGATTTTTTTTAATTCATTGTCTCCCGATGAATAGAGCAATGAAATGACATACATAAAAAATGCAAATAAAACAAGTGTCGCTTTTTACTCTTTTCAGATGTAGTTCTTTCTCTTATACAGGCACCATTGTACATTAAACCTCAACAATATTCTAGAAATAAACGTAAAACCTAGTTTTAGATGAAAACACAAGTGTTTACAATATAGCATTTAATACAATTTCCAAATCAATTTTGAGAATTCTCTGAATAGCCTAATCATTTTTGCTTTAGTACATAATTAACGCCATGTAAAACAATTACACATGCTAAAATAGTTTTCCACATTAATTAAGCACAATAATGTATCTATCTGTATGTATGGATAGATATATAAATATATAGACAGTATGTATATGTAAATTTGAGTAGTATATACGGAGTATCACATATGTCTTATACAATACAGAAATCACCAAAGAAGTGTGAATTTCTTAAATTAGTTTTATAGATTGAAGGCTGCAAAAAAAAAAAAAAATTAAAAATAAAATAGAATTAACACCTCCCCTAATAAACATTAGGAAGTAGGGAAAACATGTCAGAGGTAGAGGTTTTATTGCGTAAAACACTGGATAAAACTGTACTGCTTCAAAGACATTTTTATTCTAACAGCAGAAAAAAAACAGTCATTGCTTTTAAAACAAAAAAACAAAAAAAAACTTTTAATACTTCTATACCAGAATACAGTTCTGTCAACTGATGTTTTATAATAAATAATGACCAAGAATAAACTTTAAATACAAAGTTCTCTATTGTTACAAGCATAGCAACAAAATCCTCTACTCTATAGATCTCAGTTATTCTCCAAGAAGGGTTATATTTTTTTTCTTCTTTTGTGTCGGAATGTAGACAGACAGTATTATGACCAGTTTCACAGACTACAGAACTTACAGAGAAAAAACTTGACATGTTTGGATGTAAGCGAATGATGATATTCAGAAACTGACAATGCATCACTGTTTCTGTCATTTGTTTGCGTTACATGTTACAAATGTTCTGGATAAAAGAGTAATGCTAGAGGGGAGAGAAACGGGACAGTAGCACCAGACCAAATGGAATCAATACATACACACATCACAGGTATTAGGGGGATGTTTCCAGTGTCACAAACGGAATTATTGCCTGTCGTATCTGAAAATGTTCAGAATACACACAAAAAAAAAATACAAAAAAAAATACTGAGAGCTCAAAAGTGCAAGAGATGGAATGTGGTGGGGTTTTTTTTGCATTTTTTTTTCTTTTTTGCTAAGATATAGAAGGCGTCGCAAATACACAAAGCAAGCGACTTACAGTCACCAAACACATTAGTGCAGTTAAAATTCTAAAGCTTACTACAGTCAAAAAGTCTTTGATAACATTTCAATCCTTTTTTTTTTTTTTTTTTTTTTCTTGAGGATCATAGAAACAGTTGCATTTAGTTTATCGACTTGATTTAAGTAAGGCAGTGAGAACTATACTAGAAAAAAATCTAAAACAAGTAAGCAGCTTGCTCAGTACCCAAGCGGGTCCTTTACATTGTGACCTCCGGAATAATTCCATGCGGATGTTCATCCTTACAGACTGCACATTTACTCCGTCTTCTTTCATTACCAGAGATTTGTTTTCAGTCTCTGGCTAGAGCTTACAAATATTTACATTGGTTGCAGTTTATTCGTTTTGCGAACTGCTTTAGGCAGGGATGAATTTTTAAGGCTGCCGGGTTTAACACCATACTCCCAGCCTAATGGAAAAAGTTTTTTTTTTTGTGTTTTTTTTTTTTTTTTGAGTCAGTTGCTGCTTCCAAATGAATTTCTTAGTTCTCAATCAAAAATACTAAATTTTACCCTTATCGAAAGATATACATTGAAAGGCAGGTAAAATCAGCATTTTTGTTTATTCTTAAGAATAAACTTGCTACAAGTTAGTCTATAAGGTATTATTAGTTCATTCTACAGCTGTGTGGTTATGTTTCATTTTTGAGCTTCCTATGCACTGAGAAACCTAATAACTTGGGTCATCCAATCAGTAGAAAATGCTAATATCTGCAAAAATATAGAACACATTTTTCTTACAAAAAAAAAACTGTTAAAACACTATTTTATTTATTAGAGACAGTGAGCAGGCTGCATTTTTAATGTAATAGTTTAATTCCAGTCTCTTTTAAAGAGCTGCATATATAAGAATTTCCCTGCACTATGTCTGTAACACTTACAAAATTAACAAAACATAAACTAGCCAGATCTGGGGAATTCTTCATTCAAGTAAAAGAAAACAAACAAAAAACAAAAACCTTTCTGTACATACAATGTTTGTTCTCATTAGTGCCCTCTACAGACGAGGCTGAGGAGTGTCATCTTACAATACTACAGTGCCCCTGTCATCCATCTTGTTTATTAAAATAACAGAAGGATTAAAAACTACACATTTGTTTTTAAGATTGTGAAATAAAAATGATTCAATCTGCATGTGGCCCTTCTTGCAATTGATTCATCAGGCTGTGTATGAAAATGTAATAACACAATCTTTTTCATACACTGTAGGTCAGTAGTGACCCCAGCTTGTGGCCCGTCTAAGGTTTCTCACATAGTGCTGTAACAACACACTTTCAATTGATTTTTTCTTGCAATGACAGCCCCAGTCAGACTGGCACCATGGCAGCTTACCAAACTCATCTCATTACTATGCTAAGATACTGACAGCAGCTGGTATCATGTTATAAAGGTGTTTCCAACAATGAAAACACAGCCCATCTTTCTTCAAGGCAATGTTTAATCATTTTGATAGCATTCCTTTTATCTCTGATAAAAATAATTTGCAGTGAATAAAGATAACTTCAATGCTTTCACCTTCTAACATTTTTAATAGACGAATTAGCCCGCTTTTAATGTTTGGAAGTACTTGTTGCCATAAATAGTTCAGCAGCCATTTTAAAGGTTGTTTTTTTAGTTTTTGTATGTTTGACATTCAATGTCTCCTGTACACTTTCATAGAATTTGCACAAACATTTCTCTCCTTTTCCCCCACTCCCAATGCAGTTAGAACATTCCTTCTGCTCAAATTGAGCTTGTTATATAATATTGCAATATACAGAATGCTTTGTTCCTTTTTTTAATCTTGTGTCTGGTTGCTCTCTGTTGAAGGTTGGGTTGAGCTCCCAGATTTGATAGAGGAAAGTTCTTCTGAATTCCCAGAAGTCTCTGAGTCAACTCGTGAGCGTTTGAATCGACGGTCTGGATACTGGCTGTTGTCAAAAGGCATTCGATGAACACAAAGTACGTGGGTTTTCAAATTTCCCTTCTGAGAGGCACTATATGGACAGTATCGGCATTGGAAAGGCCTTTGACCTGTGTGACAAACAAAAATACAATCAGTTTTCATTATGCAATGATACACAAATAATGCTAGAATGATTATATTCAGTGGCAGTATTACAGGGTAAATTGCAAGGCAGAAAAAAGGTCTTTAGCCTATAGATTTCCAATAGAGGTAATAGCAACAAATATAGTAAGGAGAATGAAGAATGGCTGAGGTATGCACAAGACTATACTGAGAATTCTTTAAAGGGAAATTCTAATTCAAAATAACATTCTATCAATTGTACACTCATGTCATGTTTGCCTTACTGACTCTAGCCTGAAAAGTAAGGTATGTCCTGCATTATCTATAATAAAGTCATAATCCAGTCGTGCAAATACTTCCTAGATTTATGATACTGACATTTATTTACCAAATTTCTCAAAATAAAATGACCACAAATTGTAAATAATATATTTGTTACAATCATATATGTTCTATAGGTGCAATAGAGTTAATCTTGTAATATACCCACATCCTGATATGATTGCCCATTTTTAGTACCTATAAAAGTTATTGAGCTTTACAGACAGTATCTGACTGATACTGGATTGATTCCTTGTATTTGTGAACCTATCTATATACTCTGAAGTGTTCAGCTGATTTCCTTTACTGTGGACTGATTGAGGACTAATATTTCACTGATCTTTAAAGTCACTTTACAATTGTGCTAACATAAATGCAGACATACATGCCTAAAACAGTAAATTGATATAAATAAGGAATATATAGCAGTCCTATGATTAAGAACTATAAGAGCAAAATTCTTTAGACTAGTCAGAGCCTTACTTTGCTGGATGTTACCAGGTTGTATTTCTTTGTCTCAATAAAGCTTGTTTTTATATATTTGATATCTCACTAGAGATTGCCTTATTCCATTGTGTAATTTTTGACATATGAATATTGATAATAAAAGTAATACACTATACATGTTATATTGTTAAAATAATGAAACTAACCTATTTATTTTTTATCTTAACCAGCTGCTTCCCTTAGGGTTGAGAATCGTGTTGTTAAATCATTAAGACCTATGCAGGGTCTGCCCATACATTTTTTGTGGCTCCTAAACGCTGAGATTTTTCTAACAGCTGTCTTGTTAATTGAAAGTTTTTAAAGTTAATTATCTTCTGACATGTTGATTTGTCAGACGTCATGTCGAGAAGCATCAGTCACATTGTATTCTTAACGTGACACTATTTGTGGTGTCAATATGGTTTTTTAGCTCAGTGTGTTTTGAAAACACGTTTATAGTGACAACCGTTCAGCTTTCGCTAATTAAGTTTATATTGGCATAAATAATATGATTTATGCAAGCACTCATCTTGAACTCAGCATACTATGAAAGCCGAATGATAGACCCTAGAGAGAAGTGGTACGGTTCTTTCACCACTAATTCTAAATATCTTCACCTCTAATTCTAAAGATCTTCAATTACAATTTCTACCATATTTTACATTTTTTAAATTATACCACAAGTTATCATCATATATAAATTTAAGAAAATACTTAATTTCCAGAATTAATCATAATTAAAGTGCATCAAACTAAAATAAAATAGTATTACACCCATATTATTACCATGACAGTTATGTAAGGAATTAAATGTTTATGAATATGATGCAACAAAACATCAATAAAGGGACTTTCAAAATATTTCTTACTTTTTTGTAAAAATAGTGCTTGTCCACACTCCCTAGAGAGGCCAAAAAGCATATTTTGTAACCTAAGTTTTATTTCAAATACTGCAATATGCCTGAACCAGCTTTTTATGTTATAGACAATGTTTCCATATCCTATATTGAATGTTATATTTGAATATAGATTATATATTTCAAATATTCTAACTAAAAACTTTATTGTTGACATTTATAGACCCATGAGTCAACATAATATTAAAATATTTAATTATAATATTCAAAAGTAAACATCTGTTCTATGGAGAAAGAGGGCCTGATTATCAAAAACTCACCAGGATAGGAAGGGAGGGTTAGCATTATATTTTAATGCAGGTGTCTCTGCTTCACATCCACAACCCTGCTTAGCAAGATAAAGAGCTTAAAAACTTAAAGGGCCATAATACCCAAATGTTTAAACAATTGAAAGTGATGCAGCATAGCTGTAAAAAGCTGATTAGAAAATATCTCCTGAACATCTCTATGTAAAAAAGAAAGATATTTTACCTCAAAAGTTCCTCAGTAGCCACAACCCATTGTAAAGGATTTCTAAGCAGCATTTTAGTGTGTCTGTCCTGGGACAGCTGAAAGGATGAGCCTCGTGAACTCTCATATTATTTCACCAATCAGGTAAAGGAAGCTTACTATGAAATCTCATGAGAGTTAAGTCAAATCTCATGAGATCACAGTAAGAGTTCATGACCTCAGCACTGCTGATGCTGATTGGCTGCTAATCATTTCTTCATTTATTTTTTTTATTTTTACCTGCAGCTGGGAGCAGGTGAAGTATAACTTTTAACACAGAACTTACTCTGATGAGCTGAGGAGATTGTGAGGTAAAATATCTTCCTTTTTTATATAGAGATGCTCAGGTGATATTTTCCTGTCAGCTTTTTACAGTTATACTGCATCAGTTTCAAGTGATTTAGCATATGAGTATTATGTCCCTTTAAATTTGCCAATCTAAAATTATTTGTGGGATTTTACAGAACTGACTACATTTCTTAGAAAATCAGACCAGAGAGAATTAGGGGCAAATTTATCAAGCTCTGTATGTAAACACAAGTTACACAACACAGGCTTGCTAGAAACACAAGTTACGAAGCAGCGGTCTAAAGACCGCTGCTCCATAACCTGTCCGCCTGCTCTGAGGCGACGGACAGACATCGCCAGAAATCAACCCGATCCAATACGATCGGGTTGATTGACATCCCCTGCTAGCGGCCGATTGGCCGCGAATCTGTAGGGGGCGCATTGCACCAGCAGTTCACAAGAACAGCTGGTGCAATGATAAATGCAGACAGCGTATGCTATCGGTATTTATCAATGTGCAGCGGACATGATACAATGATAATGATATATAACAGCACCAAATTTTTTCAGGCACGGAACCAGGATTGGCCACTTTCACATACATCAACATAAACATTGAATCCAGCCTTGAATATCTTTAAAAAGGGACCTTTATTTTCACTTCATATTAGGGTCCAAAGTACAAAGTAGCAACAATGATGTTTCATGCTTGCAATCAGCTCTAAGTAATGTCTGCACATATACAAACATTTACAGTACTTTGTACTTTGAACCCAGATATGCAGTAAAAATAAAATTCCCTTTTAAAAGATATTTAAGGCTGGAATCAATTTTTATGCTGAGAGTAAAAAAATATCAAACCAAATGGACAATGCCATACCAAATGCTAAATGCCCTTATCAGGGTCAATTTTTAGTTTAGTTTTTTTTTTAAGATAGGCTTTTTATTTGGGGGGTTGCTTTCGTTTTAGATTAGGGATTTTTGTGCCAAGTAAAAGAGCATTATCCTTTTAGGGTAATGCCCTACAAAATGCACTTTTCAGGGCAATTGTTAAAGTAGATTTCAGTGTTAGTTTTTAGTGTTAGTATAGGGTTTTTTATTTTGGGGTGGGCTTTAAGGGGACTTTAGTTTTAGGATAGGCATAACTCACTTTTATTTTTGGTAGTGCTTTGCTTTGTTATTTTTGTAATGTATTTTATTATTTTGTGTAATTTTAGTGTTTGTTATTTTGTGTAACTTAGGGGGTTAGGGGTCTTGCATCGGGGGATTGTGGCGGTTTAGGGGTTAATAAATTAGGGGTTTTTGCAAGGGAGTATTGGCGGTATAAGGGTTAAGTAGTGTAAGGGTTATTGCGGTGGGGGTTATGGAGATATAGGGGTTGGTTAGGAAGTTTATTGCAGTGGGCTATTGGCGATATAGGGGTTAATAGATCAGGAAGTTTATTGCTGTGGACTACTGGCAGTTTAGGGTTTAAGTAGTGTAGGCTAAGTGCGGTAGTGGGTTTTGTTGGTTAAGGGGCACATAGGTATATATAAGCTCGGTGCTATATATTTAAAAGGTATTGTTTACTTTACATTCCCATTGTTGGTGCCGATGCTACTTGGAATATTTCTCCAACATTGCCACCCATTTCAATGTATAGTAAAACGCTTCTCTCCAATGCTGCCTTTTGAATATTTTCCTGGCTTTCTTGATGTTGTGTTGGATCTATTTTGAACATATCACTTCCTTGCAGCACTTTCAATTATCAAGGCCTGGAAGTATTTAGCTGACTTACAGTAATGCATTGATGCTCCTTCAACAAAGTACACTAAGAGAATAAGCTAAATTTGATAATAGAAACCTATTGGGAAGTTTTAAATTACGAAAGAAAAAGTTTAATCTCAATATTATCATATGGCACTGCCTAAGAAAAAAACAGCTTATGATGGGCCAGATTACGAGTGGAGCAGTATTTATCGATTCCGCTCGTGCTCTAACTCCGCTAGAAGTAAGCTTTTTGCGGACTTCGGGAAGTGCTCATCTTACAAGTTGAAAGTAAAATGTTTTTTTCTCACTCTAACCAGATGTATGCAAAAAGCTGAAGTTAGAATATCGCAAACCCGTTAACGTATTCCCCCATAGAAGTCAATAGAGAAAAAAAAATTAAGCCTGATGAAACAGCCACCGGTTGGCTGAGAAACGCGTTGCTATTTTATTTGATTTATTAAAGTAAGTTTAATTTTAATTTACCACTTGCTGTCATTTTACCATTTATTACCTCCACCATTTTTTATGCTGCAGGAACCCTTTTGGGACACAGTATCTTGACACATTCCACTGCTGTAGGAGTTGTACCGGAGGCCAGTCTGCTGGATGACTGTTTGATTCCAGTCTGCGCTATTTGCTCCAAGAGCGGTGCTTATCCAAATGTGAGTGAACATACAATTCTGGGCTATGTGGCAATCTGTTTCCTTTCTTCTGCAAATTACTGATACTTGGATCTTGGCCCATGATCCACCCACAGATAGCTGCCTAGACCTGGACTTCACCTAAACAATCTGTTTGTTTTGAAGAATATATTCTGATATACGGGACTTTTACTTATTTTATTTATCCATTTTTATGTATTTATAATTTTTTCCTATTTCTATTGCTATATTTGCTTTATATACACAACTTTTCCCTTTCATTTATATTTTCAATATTTTTTCTGTTCTTAATGCAATATTTTGCTTGTTATTTATTGATATAGTGTTATCACATTTGTCCACCATACTCCCATATCCCAATTGGTATAGTTATCATATTGATCTAGGGCGCTCCATATATATATATATATATATATATATATATATATATATATATATATATATATATATATATTTCATGAAAATATTAATATTTCCCATTCCAATGTTCTTCTCATAGCAGAATATGCTCTTTTTATTCATAAATACATATTTCTGCATATATCTGATGGTATTTAGTACAATATATATTTATATCTAAATAAATATAGATAGATAGATAGATAGATAGATAGATAGATAGATAGATGATTATATATAGGTATGGATATATACATATATATATATATATATATATATATAAATAGGAAGATATATTTAAAAAATGCATAGACCATGTTCTGCTATGTGCAGAACATTGGAATGTGAAATAATTACAGTAAATACACAAACACTTTATTATATATGAATATAGCATAAATATAATTTTTCATGTCATGTTTTCATCTACTTGACTGCAAAGGGCATAAATACATATGTACACACACATATATAGACATGTATTTGTATGTATCTCAATGATAAAGCTCTTTGCACTCCTTTTTTTTTCCCTTAACACCTGAGACCTCATATCTTTGAACAACTTTTTTGTGCAATATTGTTTTTTAATCATTTTTATTAGATAGTGTTAGTATGAGTGTAACTGTGCTTTTAAATGTATTTTTGATGTCTTTTGTGACACCAGATCGCTGATTCTCAAGTGTGCTAACCAGACATAAAAATATTAATTTCACATTCCAATGTTCTTCACATACAAGAATATGTTCTATTTATTCATACATACATATTTAAATATGCTTTTACATGTTTTTATTTTTCTTAACTGCAAGTTATATATATGTATAGCACCTATCATTAACTAAGCACCTGATTGCAAAAAAACTCCAAGCAAATTAAGGCCTAGATTTGGAGTTCGGCGGTAAAAGGGCTGCTAACGCTCCGCGGGCTTTTTTCTGGCCGCACCATAAATTTAACTCTGGTATCGAGAGTTTAATCAAATGCTGCGTTAGGCTCCAAAAAAGGAGCGTAGAGCATTTTTACCGCAAATGCAACTCTCGATACCAGAGTTGCTTACGGACGCGGCTGGCCTCAAAAACGTGCTCGTGCACGATTCCCCCATAGGAAACAATGGGGCTGTTTGAGCTGAAAAAAAACCTAACACCTGCAAAAAAGCAGCGTTCAGCTCCTAACGCAGCCCCATTGTTTCCTATGGGGAAACACTTCCTACGTCTGCACCTAACACTCTAACATGTACCCGAGTCTAAACACCCCTAACCTTACACTTATTAACCCCTAATCTGCCGCCCCCCGCTATCGCTGACCCCTGCATATTTTTTTAAACCCCTAATCTGCCGCTCCGTAAACCGCCGCAACCTACGTTATCCCTATGTACCCCTAATCTGCTACCCCTAACATCGCCGACCCCTATATTATATTTATTAACCCCTAATCTGCCCCCCTCAACGTCGCCGACACCTGCCTACACTTATTAACCCCTAATCTGCCGAGCGGACCTGAGCGCTACTATAATAAAGTTATGAACCCCTAATCCGCCTCACTAACCCTATCATAAATAGTATTAACCCCTAATCTGCCCTCCCTAACATCGCCGACACCTAACTTCAATTATTAACCCCTAATCTGCCGACCGGAGCTCACCGCTATTCTAATAAATGTATTAACCCCTAAAGCTAAGTCTAACCCTAACACTAACACCCCCCTAAGTTAAATATAATTTTTATCTAACGAAATTAATTAGCTCTTATTAAATAAATTATTCCTATTTAAAGCTAAATACTTACCTGTAAAATAAATCCTAATATAGCTACAATATAAATTATAATTATATTATAGCTATTTTAGGATTAATATTTATTTTACAGGTAACTTTGTAATTATTTTAACCAGGTACAATAGCTATTAAATAGTTAAGAACTATTTAATAGTTACCTAGTTAAAATAATAACAAAATTACCTGTAAAATAAGTCCTAACCTAAGATATAATTAAACCTAACACTACCCTATCAATAAAATAATTAAATAAACTACCTACAATTACCTACAATTAACCTAACACTACACTATTAATAAATTAATTAAATACAATTCCTACAAATAAATACAATTAAATAAACTAGCTAAAGTACAAAAAATAAAAAAGATCTAAGTTACAGAAAATAAAAAAATATTTACAAACATAATAAAAATATTACAACAATTTTAAACTAATTACACCTACTCTAAGCCCCCTAATAAAATAACAAAGCCCCCCAAAATAAAAAATTCCCTACCCTATTCTAAATTAAAAAAGTTACAAGCTCTTTTACCTTACCAGCCCTGAACAGGGCCCTTTGCGGGGCATGCCCCAAGAATTTCAGCTCTTTTGCCTGTAAAAGAATAAATACAATACCCCCCCCCCCCCAACATTACAACCCACCACCCACATACCCCTAATCTAACCCAAACCCCCCTTAAATAAACCTAACACTAAGCCCCTGAAGATCTTCCTACCTTGTCTTCACCATACCAGGTTCACCGATCCGTCCTGAAGAGCTCCTCCGATGTCCTGATCCAAGCCCAAGCGGGGGCTGAAGAGGTCCATGATCCGGTCAAAGTCTTCATCCAAGCGGGGCAGAAGAGGATCTTCCATCCGATTGAAGTCATCATCCAGGCGGCATCTTCTATGGTCTTCCATCCGGAGCGAAGCGGCAGGATCCTGAAGACCTCCAGCGCGGAACATCCATCCGGACCGACGACTGAACGACGAATGACTGTTCCTTTAAGGGACGTCATCCAAGATGGCGTCCCTCGAATTCCGATTGGCTGATAGGATTCTATCAGCCAATCGGAATTAAGGTATGAATTTTCTGATTGGCTGATGGAATCAGCCAATCAGAATCAAGTTCAATCCGATTGGCTGATCCAATCAGCCAATCAGATTGAGCTCGCATTCTATTGGCTGATCGGAACAGCCAATAGAATGCGAGCTCAATCTGATTGGCTGATTGGATCAGCCAATCGGATTGAACTTGATTCTGATTGGTTGATTCCATCAGCCAATCAGAAAATTCATACCTTAATTCCGATTGGCTGATAGAATCCTATCAGCCAATCGGAATTCGAGGGACGCCATCTTGGATGACGTCCCTTAAAGGAACAGTCATTCGTCGTTCAGTCGTCGGTCCGGATGGATGTTCCGCGCTGGAGGTCTTCAGGATCCTGCCGCTTCGCTCCGGATGGAAGACCATAGAAGATGCCGCCTGGATGATGACTTCAATCGGATGGAAGATCCTCTTCTGCCCCGCTTGGATGAAGACTTTGACCGGATCATGGACCTCTTCAGCCCCCGCTTGGGCTTGGATCAGGACATCGGAGGAGCTCTTCAGGACGGATCGGTGAACCTGGTATGGTGAAGACAAGGTAGGAAGATCTTCAGGGGCTTAGTGTTAGGTTTATTTAAGGGGGGTTTGGGTTAGATTAGGGGTATGTGGGTGGTGGGTTGTAATGTTGGGGGGGGGGGGTATTGTATTTATTCTTTTACAGGCAAAAGAGCTGAAATTCTTGGGGCATGCCCCGCAAAGGGCCCTGTTCAGGGCTGGTAAGGTAAAAGAGCTTGTAACTTTTTTAATTTAGAATAGGGTAGGGAATTTTTTATTTTGGGGGGCTTTGTTATTTTATTAGGGGGCTTAGAGTAGGTGTAATTAGTTTAAAATTGTTGTAATATTTTTATTATGTTTGTAAATATTTTTTTATTTTCTGTAACTTAGATCTTTTTTATTTTTTGTACTTTAGCTAGTTTATTTAATTGTATTTATTTGTAGGAATTGTATTTAATTAATTTATTAATAGTGTAGTGTTAGGTTAATTGTAGGTAATTGTAGGTAGTTTATTTAATTATTTTATTGATAGGGTAGTGTTAGGTTTAATTATATCTTAGGTTAGGACTTATTTTACAGGTAATTTTGTTATTATTTTAACTAGGTAACTATTAAATAGTTCTTAACTATTTAATAGCTATTGTACCTGGTTAAAATAATTACAAAGTTACCTGTAAAATAAATATTAATCCTAAAATAGCTATAATATAATTATAATTTATATTGTAGCTATATTAGGATTTATTTTACAGGTAAGTATTTAGCTTTAAATAGGAATAATTTATTTAATAAGAGCTAATTAATTTCGTTAGATAAAAATTATATTTAACTTAGGGGGGTGTTAGTGTTAGGGTTAGACTTAGCTTTAGGGGTTAATACATTTATTAGAATAGCGGTGAGCTCCGGTCGGCAGATTAGGGGTTAATAATTGAAGTTAGGTGTCGGCGATGTTAGGGAGGGCAGATTAGGGGTTAATACTATTTATGATAGGGTTAGTGAGGCGGGTTAGGGGTTCATAACTTTATTATAGTAGCGCTCAGGTCCGCTCGGCAGATTAGGGGTTAATAAGTGTAGGCAGGTGTCGGCGACGTTGAGGGGGGCAGATTAGGGGTTAATAAATATAATATAGGGGTCGGCGATGTTAGGGGTAGCAGATTAGGGGTACATAGGGATAACGTAGGTGGCGGCGATTTGCGGTCGGAAGATTAGGGGTTAATTATTTTAAGTAGCTTGCGGCGACGTTGTGGGGGGCAAGTTAGGGGTTAAGAAATATAATATAGGGGTCGGCGGGGTTAGGGGCAGCAGATTAGGGGTACATAAGTATAACGTAGGTGGCGGTCGGCAGATTAGGAGTTAAAAATTTAAATAGAGTGGCGGCGATGTGGGGGGACCTCGGTTTAGGGGTACATAGGTAGTTTATGGGTGTTAGTGTACTTTAGGGTACAGTAGTTAAGAGCTTTATAAACCGGTGTTAGCCAGAAAGCTCTTAACTCCTGCTATTTTCAGGCGGCTGGAATTTTGTCGTTAGAGCTCTAACGCTCACTTCAGAAACTACTCTAAATACCAGCGTTAGAAAGATCCCATTGAAAAGATAGGCTACGCAAATGGTGTAGGGGGATCTGCGGTATGGAAAAGTCGCGGCTGAAAAGTGAGCGTTAGACCCTTTAATCACTGACTCCAAATACCAGCGGGCGGCCAAAACCAGCGTTAGGAGCCTCTAACGCTGGTTTTGACGGCTACCGCCGAACTCCAAATCTAGGCCTAAGTTTTTACAAAACTTTTAAAACTATCAAAAATTAGAATTTTCCAAAAGTAAAATTACAACAAAAAATATGGAAAAAATAAAGAATTAAATATTTTTTTCTAAGTTTTTATAACACAAAAGTAAATATTTTATTGTAAATTTTGAGTTTAATATTCCTTCACAAAATAGAATTGTCTGTTTGTCTCTTACAGTAAAATTGCATACTTTCAACCAGGCCTGGCACTTGCATAAAGGCAAAATTGGGGTGCAAAATTGGAGAGCAGTGTTTTTGATTTTTTAAAAAAATAAAATAAAAAATGTTTTACATTTTATCAGCGGCGGAACTTCCAGGGTACCAAAGGTTGCATAAACCAATCCATTTGCGGCTACCGGACCCTGGAGATCCACCACTTAGCAAGTCCCAGCTGGCAGCAGCTTCCCAAACTTTCTCTAAGGTGCCAGACCAGCAGTGTGCCGTGCCGGTATAAGCTCCGCCTCCTCCTCCTTCTGGCTCTACTATAACGCTCTGTCACCCATCCACCACCAGTCATCCCTGCTAACATCTTGCAGGGCTGCAGCCTGGCCTGCAGTCACCGGTGTGACAGAGGTGAGTGAGCCTGTTTTTGGATTGCCTGCCCTTAATGCCTGGCACTAGGCGCAGGGGCATACGCCATCACATGCTTTTGGTGCTGCACTGCTTGGCGTGCGGACCATCCATGAGTGACCATGCTGTCTGACAAGATGTCCAGCTTCCTTCATATGGTCCACTAAACATCAGTTATACTTTACCCCATACAGTAACCCCCACTACACACATCAGTTATACTTTACTCCAAACTGTATGGGGTAAAGTATAACTGATGTGTGTAGTGGGGGTTATTACTATATGGGGTAAAGTATCACTGATGTGTGTAGTGGGGGTTACTGTATGGGGTACAGTATAACTAATTTGTGTAGTGGGAGTTATTGTACAGGGACGGGTAAAGTATCACTGATGTGTGTAGTGAGAGTTACTATATGGGGTACAGTATAACTGATGTGTGTAGTGGGGGTTACTATATGGAGTAAAGTATCACTGATGTGTATAGTGGGGGTTACTGTATGGGGTAAATTATCACTGATGTGTGTAGTGGGGGTTACTGTATGGGGTTAAGTATCACTGATGTGTATAGTGGAGGTTACTGTATTGGGTAAAGTATAATCAATGTGTGTAGTTGGGGTTACTGTATGGGCCATACAGTAACCCCCCTATACACATATGTGATACTTAACCCCATACAGTAACCCCCACTACACACATTAGTTATACTGTCTGTACCCCATACAGTAACCCCCACTACACACATCAGTTATACTTTACCCCACACAGTAACCCCCACTACACACATTAGCTATACTGTACCCCATACAGTAACCCCCACTACACACATCAGTGATACTTTACCCCATATAGTAAAAACCCCACTACACACATCATTTGTCTGGTTAGAGCTTAGACTACAGCATCTGTATTTCCTACATGTGATATCTTACATGTGATTTGCTATGCAGCACAACCACTGTCTGATTTGCTATGCAGCACAATCACTGTCTGATTTGCTATGCAGGACAACCACTGTCTGAATTTCTATGCAGCACAACCACTGTCTGATTTGCTATGCAACACAACCACTGTCTGGTTTGCTATACTGCACTACCACTGTGTGATTTGCTATGCTGAACTACCGCTGATTGATTTGAATTTAGCCACAATCAGCAAGCTCTACCCAGGTGCTGAACAAAAAAAATAGGCAAGCTTCTAAGCTTACATTCCTGCTTTTTAAATACAGATACAAAGAGAATGAAGTAAAATTGATAATAGGAGTAAATTAGAAAGTTGCTTAAAATGTCATGCTCTAAAAAATGTGGGCTTTATATCCCTTTAACTATCAATGGGATGGTATGTAATGGGGGGGTGCGGCAAAATGTATCCTCGCCTGTGTGGCCAAAAATCCTAGCACTGGCCCTGCCTCCAACCAGAACACCCAGGCAAAAATTAGAAAAGGGCCTCTGATTCCCTGCCCCAATGCCCGTCCCTCTCCCTGACGCTTCCCTACCCCGGCCCCATCTGGGCCCCAACCTCCAGGGCAAGGTTCCACAGTAACAGACCCCCTCAGGGCCCTCACTCTCCAGGGCCAGACCCCATACTTCATGGCCCCCAGAGCAATATATACCGAGGCACAGGGTCATCACTCCAGGGTCAGGGCCCAACTTCATCCCCCTTTAACTGCAGATTTCAGTTTATTAGCTTATTTAACCAGCTGTGAGTAGAGGCAGCGCACCAGGAATAGCTTCTGGATAATGGGGGGGGGCACACAAAGAGGTTCCCCCTGCCGATACCACTGACATGCTGAGCACTTGGTCCAGGCTCTATCTGCCTGACTGCTCCGTCTGCCCCTGTCTCCAACATATTACTGGCTCCTTTAAAGGGACTGTGAACATGTTGCAATTACTAGATTTTTCTGCAGTCTTGCAATAAATTAACATAGTGGATGAGTTTGAAAACATTTTGACAGATGTGTTGCAGGGTTAGGTTTGTGAACCCTGCCGGTTCTTCCGGATTTCAGAATTGCAAAACTTGATTTTCAGACTTAAATTACAGGAAAGGGGAAGAAGCAAACACTAAAAATATATCACAAATTTGTTTCAATACACATATTTAAACATTTTGGGCCAGATTAAAAGTGGAACGCTAAATATTGCTTTTGTGAAAGCAATATTTGTGCTCCACTGAGTAATACCAGCGCACGCATATGTGCGATGGAATTACAAGTTGACAGCAATGTAAATGCTAGATCACGTTCGCATTGCTGGGAAGCATTGCACTCAATGGGAGCCTTGTTCTGATGCTGTCAGACACAAATTTGCCCGTTTGTGGGTGCGCAATAAACTAATCTATCCCTTTATATCTTAAGTGTTGACTGTCCCTTTAAATCTTCCCTTAATTTTGTAGATTATTAGCATACTGATTTGGGAGAATCCAATTTCCATTTAGTTGCTGTTTCATAGTAATGTTATAGCCCCTTCCCCTCCTAGTCGTAACTTAACCCCTGGAGTCTCCAAGCAACCTTCGGATAAGCTTGTGAGTAATTCAGACACGGTTCATTTGTTTCATTGCCATATTATTCATGGTCAGTAATGATGTAACCTATCTGAAATCCCCTAATGACAGAGAACGGAGTCACCCCGGATTATAATAAAACTATTCAGTCTTACGTATTAAATGCAAATTACAAAGGAGCCATACATTTGTAATATTCTGTCTGCTCTAAATAATTATCTGTAATAATGACAATCAATGGAAATTAGTTCAGACATGAAAATGCATGTCGCACAGTGATATTGTATTAAATGAACGATTGCTGGTAATTAATAATGGAGTGTCAGCAAATAAGTAGCACATAAAATAAAATATGCAATTGTATATATTTTGCAGCTAGAAGGCATTGCTTTGCAAATTAATTTAATTTTTAACCCATTTATTACTGAAAAGGTCTGTTGAATGAAAATCCCATGTGCACAGGTCGTGTCAGTACCATTTGTGAGGCAATTGTTTTAACATTCCTCATAAGTGTTCTATAGAGTTTTGTGATCAGAACTTGTTATAAAAAAACAAATATAAGGTCAAATTATATACAGAGATTATTGTGCTGATTCTATTTTTTTATAGTATACAAAAGCATAATGTAAGTTTCTATTTCAAAGTGGAAGTAATGAAAGTAATTGTACAAATAAAACGACTAGGCTAATTAGCGCTAACAGAGCCAAGCTCTATAGCTCATGTTTGCGCTTACCTCCCTACAGATAACTCTTTCGGGCCCATTTATCAAGCTCGCCAGAAACACCAGTTATGAAGCAGCGGTCCAAAGACTGCTGCTCCATAACCCTGTCCACCTGCTCTGAGCAGACGGACAGACATCACCGGAATTCAACACAATCGAGTATGATCGGGTTGATTGACACCCCCTGCTGGGATTGGCCGCCAGTCTGCAGGGAGCGGCGTTGCACCAGCAGCTCACAAGAGCTGCTTGTGCAATGCTGAATAAGGAGAGCGTATTGCTCTCTGCATTCAGCGAGGTTTGGCGGACCTGATCCGCACTGTCGAATCAGGTCCGCAAGACCTTTGATAAATAGGCCTCTTTTACTCTTTTTTTCGGACATTTCTCTTACTTTCTTTCCACTATCAAGATTTCTTTAACATCTCTCCCTATCTTCTATTTATCATTACATCTCCCTCGCTTCCATGTATCATTTTCTAGAAGTGATTCAAGGTGAAATTAAAAAGAAAAAGGTGTAGAAACCATTTTTGTCAATTATTCCATCTAAATACACATTCTCCATCTACTGCTATTCCAATCAACTGGAGCTTAAATTATTAAGTAATTGACTCCACACTGCATTCCCCTCCCAAGTCACAGCACCCTAGTGTGCTACCTTGTCCAATCAGGACCCTCTTCACCATAGTTAAGCTCCCTATGGGTCTTTGACCTATCCTTACAAGTTGTTTCCTTTCTCAAAGGGCCTCTCCCTAATTGGCCATTCATCTAAGAAATCCTCACAAGTATAACCTAAACCAAATACAAGACCACATTCTATTTGTTCTGTACTTATGGACATCTCTTGATCACCATCTTATGAAATATTTAACATATTTTTTTGTTTCTTTTTTTGTTTCTCTTAGTCTGGTTCAACACATGAAAACATGGATTTTAGAATATGTGAATTGATTGAACTTAACACGTTTCATGTATCTAGTTTTGCATTTCGAACCAGGTGTTTCCATAAACAGACTGAAGTATATGTGTGTGGCACATGGTTTTGTATGTTTGAGTGGACACCTTTTTATTAACCCATAATAAATTGTCTTTCCACATCTACACTACCCTTTCTAAATTGAAAAGTGTTTATTTTTTTATTTTTTTCATGAAGTGATCCAGAATGGATGACTTAGAAAATGAAAGATGTCTACAACCAGCTGCTGTGAAACAGAGTAATCCTTTAATTTCACTGCAGTCACATAAACCAAAACAAATGGGCACTAGGGCCCATTCTTAAACAGATATAGCAGGGAAGTATTACTACAGTATTTATGTATATCCTATTGTTTCTCATAGAGAAAGGAAAGGTGTACCGTTTTATCTGTCTGTCTGGGTATAAAACAAAAAATAAATTGTTTAAAGACAGAAACACTGTAGTGTTCTTGAAACAATTAAATTGTATATTGTTTTATATTTTCAAAACCTATTTTTTTAAATTGAATACGGCTTTCATAGAAAGTTGCATTATATGTCAGTGTTTCCTATTTGCATAAGGGATTAAATGCCCTATTAACCTGTTGTGCCGACTTAACTAACTGAACATAATAGAAATTAACCAATAAACATAAGTAAATAAATACACAGTGACTGAAATTGGGTAGAAGACCTGAAGGTCACATTTATTGAAGAACACAAGAAGAAAACCTGACAGGGTTAAAAACTATAGCCAAAACCGGTAGCCGCAATTGGGGCCTAAGTAATAAACCCCTGCAAAGAGAATGGTCAGAAACCCAAGCAACTGGCAAACAGAGTTCAGCTCAATGCTTTGGAAATAATCAGGAAGGTGTTCAGCCCACGGCAAACCAGTAAGAGCACCTCCAAGCTTGAGCCTGGGGATGTTACCCTTACCGCAATAGCCGTCACTCGACCACTCAGCCAGCTGCCAAGGGAGCCAGATACACCGCTAAAGCCAGGGCACATGTGAAAACACTCCAATCCTGTAGGTCCAGGTACAACTAGTTGCACAGGATGTTGTATCCTGGGAAGTAAAAAAATTACAGTTCTAGGACTTATAGAGGTAGTTCGACTAAACCTCCTTGAGCTTTGAACACCCTACTCAGCCATCATAAGAAGGAACCCCAAAGATTGCCACCTAACATAACAATTAAGGGAGGGGGAGGGAAACCTTCCAAGGAGCCACACGGTGAAAGAGGAAGTGGCTTCATGTCTCTGCTCTAATAAAGGTAAGTACACCCAACCCCTTAAGCTACAACATTGTTGCTTAACACACACACCCAGCACACAGAGCCCAGGGCCTTAACCCTTATGTACGCTACAGGCTAATTTGCCTTTTGTGAGACCTGAGAACAGATAACTGATGCTTAATTTACGAAACAAGTAAATTAAAAAATCAATTAAGTGTACTTGTACCTGTTACACCATCTATCCTTCTGTCTATAGGCAGCACAATAGCTTTAGTCCCAGCTCAGATTGTTACCACTTTATGCAGCACAGTTGAGAGGAATTAAGAAAATGAGCCTATTACAATTCAATAAACTATACTGTTAGTCTGTGACCAACTGGCTATTAGGAAAGACTGCCATGTGACGCTATGGAATTTGTAGCATCCTCCTCTGGCAGTCAAGGGGTTAAATGTGTGTGTTTTCCCTGCAGTGAGAGAATCCTCCACTGTCCCTATCTTATTTGAACATTATGGAAAAATCTCTTCACATTTTAATAAATATGCTCCATAGAATAGCATAGGAATTGTGCTGTTGCAAGAAGCCTATCACCATTGCTGAATTTAATCCTTTAAATTGGGATGGTCCTGCAGAAGGGGTTACACAATCTTCTTTTCAGACTTTCATTCATCGACTTGGAAATGTAGATTTCAAACTGTCTCTTATGTGCAATTGTCTGGTTTGTTTCCTAACCTAACATTTTTTGTGCCTAATAGGCAATGCATTTTTAATGCAAAATAAAACTGCAAATATCGTAAAAGCTTTTAAGGGTATTTAGCCCCACCTTCGCGAGATGTGATTTTAACTGAACATCTAAATTAAATATAAAGTGTCTGATGTTGATGCATTGCATCTAAGACATTCAAAGAGTGAAAAATTGCAATAATGTTATACATGGTAAGTTATTTTATACTAAATGCTTGCAATAATACCCATTTTATTCTCTACTTCAAACGTGTTACTACCTCCATATTCATTCTATAAGCACTCAGCTTTAATTAGGAAGGTTAAAAGACGGCTCTAATTAGAATCCAGGAGTCTAATTGGCTAAATTATAAGTCATTAATTTCCTAGGACGACGCAGCTTTCCCACACACTTAGAACACGGCACGGCAAAAAAGATAAACATGTAAAACTATACATTTCTAATTATATGTTTAAGGAGTGGTTGCCCACTGTGCTCAGAAGAGCTTAAATTTTCCATAGCACAGAGGAGATAAAATAGTGAGCTGTCATGTAATTAATAACAATAATTGAGATGTAGTAGATAATTTGATATTCTGCATGGCTTTTCTTATGATAAAATAAACTCGGAGACACTTGAATATTTTACTGCTTATTCCTAATTCGCTGCTCAGTCAAGTCTGTAGTCTATGGTGATTTTTATAGAAAATGTAGATATCTACAAATACATCTTTAAATGGATAAAAACATGCACCAGCTGTTACAAACCAGTGTTTAAAAAAAGTCTGCTAGTGTTTTTATATATATATATATATATATATATATATATATACATATATATATATAGGGTAAAGTCCAGCACCAATTCACCTTCAGGTAAGGGTGCAAGCAGCCTCTGTCTCACCTTGACAGATATTAATATACAAAATAGAAATGGCTGCAGCACACCAAGTCAAGTTTATACCATTTCACTGCTTGTAATAAAAATGGTATAAACTTGACTTGGTGTGCTGCAGCCATTTCTATTTTGTGTATATATATATATATATATATATATATATATATATATATATATATATATATATATATATATATATATATATATATATATATATACATATTACGTGTATATATATATATATATATATATATATATATAAATATACAAAATTTGCAACTGATTAGAACCAATCTCTGCACTGCCACATTTGCTGTTTAATAAGTAAGTATTCTCCATGCACTTTACACAAAGCATACACACCAATAAGCAACTGTGCATGGGCGCTAGACACCAATATAATATTAAAAAAAAACTCTTTTATGCATTGTGATGAATTTACTTAAATCCCAATAATATGGTTATTATAGATGGTCATACATAATTAAACCTTTAAAAATGTAGTTTTTTCAACTGTCCCCAAAGAGGCTAAACCTGCTGGATTGTTGACAGTGACCACATACTACATGTTATACTGTAATAGGAGTTTATGTAATCTGTGTCTGGTCACAGCAAAATCTACATCACAAGTCCTCACAGGCTTATTCACTTTGAGTAAACACCATGGGTAGTTCCTAGTGTTGCTTACTGGTCAGATATGCTTACTTGTTCTTGAGTACCCAGCAACTACAGAAGCACAGCGTTTTATGACATATATGAATAGACTAGATGGGCCTTTTGGTTCTTATCTAAAATGTAGGCTTAAAGGGCCATTATACACTCATTTTTTCTTTGCATAAATGTTTTGTAGATGATCTATTTATAAAGCCCATAAAGTTTTTTTTTTTTTTTAAATGTATAATTTTGCTTATTTTTAAATAACATTGCTCTGATTTTCAGACTCCTAACCAAGCCCCAAAGTTTTATTTGAATACTGTCAGCTACCTTCTCCAGCTTGCTCCTGTTTGTGTAAAGGGTCTTTTCATATGCAAAAGAAGGGGGGGGGTCTTATTTCCCACTTGCAGTGGGCTTTCCAACTACCTTTTCAACAGAGCTAAACTGAAAGCTTCTAAGTACGTTTTTAAACCATTTTATACTGCATTTTTATATCAGTATCTGTGCATCTTATTCTTTATAGTAGTGTCTATTACATGCAGTTATATGAAAATGAGTGTATACTGTCCCTTTAACTAATCTGCAGGAAAGTAATATGTTCTTGCATTACTTTACTGTAAGCATTTCCAACCTAAAGTCTGTGTTCCACAATGCGGTCCTCAAGTACAATATATCTAAACCTCAAATTATCAGAATATACAGGCTGTAGTATTTTGGAAATTTGTTCAGATTTAGTTTGGTCCCTCATGTGAAAGGACACCCTTGATTTCCTATAGAACACTTAACTGTCCATACTCATGGCTTGAGAGCTTTGTCTTACTGCCTCTTCCACCACATTCCCTTCCTTTTACATGTCCAGATATCCACCAAACCTCAGACCACCTTGAACCTACAAACAGCACTTCCATCCAGACCCATATTCCCTCTAAACGCCCATGATTACGCCCACTAGTTCTGACTGTCAGAACTCTTCCCACATATCTCCCTGACTGAGTTGCCATCTAGAGGTGGCCCTACAATTAGGCCAAATAGGCGGCCAACTAGACCTCGCTCAATCAGGGGTTCCCTAGCCATGGTGTAAACTGTTTTTGTTTTTTTAATTAACATTCATTATGCACAGATCAGGCTATGAGCAGGCATCTGTTGAGGAGAGTAAAGGTGGGCAGAGCAGATCAGCCATGCAGCTTCTAGGAGCTCCATTGCTACTTACTTCTTCACTCTGCTGCTGAGAAGTAGGGGAGTACTTGACTGTGCAGTCTGGCTCCCTATACACTCCAAAATACAATTTTAAGTATTAACACTAACCTATAAAGCACTCACTCCCAACTATATTTCCTCTGTAGTCTCCAAATACTACCCGACTCGTCCTCTTAGATCAACATCTCCATTCCTATTACGTTTCTCCACTCTTATTATCTCAACGTCCCTCTCCAAGACTTCTTACATGCTGCTCCTATCCACTGGAAATCTCTTACTGACTCCATAACACTGTCTCCAACCTTGTATATCTTCACATGCTCCTTGAAGACCAATCTATTCAATTCAGCTTACCATCTCTCCTCTATTTTTTATACTACTCAAAATAAATATTGAACTGCCATGACTGCAACAACAATCCACGTGACAAGGTAAACCAAACCTTTACGTCTTTGCACCCTCAACCTGTAAATTGTAAGCTCTTCGGAGCAGGGCCCTTAGGGCTAGATTACAAATGGAGTGCTAATTTATTGCGTGCCCGCAAATGGGCAAATTTACCCGTTTGCCAGCATGCAATAAATAACCAGCCATTATAAGTGAGTGGTTATTGCTACCGCAAGCTTGTACCATTTTTATTTTTTTAATAAAATAACTGCACTAGGTAGTATTTTTGGGCTATAGTTGGCAGGAGTGTGGTGTTAGAAATAAAATGGCATTGAGAAGTGCCTTTATATTGTGGTCTATGGGAACTATGTATTTCCTGTAAATATATATGTATATGCTTATATACATATATATATATATATATATATATATATATATATATTGTGTTAATATGTGTATAAACACATATGAACACATAAATATATATGTGTATAAGCATATACATATATATTTTTGCTGCCTTTGCTGCGCTACTTACCCCCTTTGCTGCACTTATGTTCTAAGTGCCATAGAAGTCTATGGAAGCGCGCTCTCGCATCCTCGCGTTCACATTGCACTTAACATGTAATACCAGTGCACTGGTATTACTCAGTGGAGCGTTAATATCGCTTGCGTGCAAGCAATATTTAGTGCTCCGCTTGTAATCTGGCCCTTAATCAGTTATGTTTTTGCATCATATCACAAATCCTTGTCATTGTATACCCCCCATCTCTGTACCCAGCGGTAAGGGATTTGGCAGCGCAATACAAATAAATAATAATAATACTTGCTCCATGTGCAAAAAAGTGACAGCTAAGAGCAAGCAATACAATTTTACGATTTATGATATCCTGGGATTTGTCAATGCTTACTTAAAAATAGGAAATGCGTACAAATAAATGTATTGGTTTTAGTTTTGCAAGTTTTGTTCTGTGTTTCAAGAGTGGCCTCAAATTATTGCATGGCCTAAGGCCTTACTAACTCTGTTGCCACCCTCCTGGTCCTGTATATTATCTGGTTAATGTTGGGCGGTATGTTACTGTATGAATGTGCTGGAAGGCTACACTCAATACCAACACCCTTAACCTTCAAATTATAATTCCTTGCTCTATTATGCTTGTTTTTTTGTTGTTTTTTGCACACTACAGGACATTTACAGTTATATGATGTGTAGTTACAGTAAAATGCAAGATCTTTAGTTTCTTGATGCTGCATTGCATGGGCATACATATTGCTGCTGCAAACAGTTGCTACCTGTGCACAATTATTACTAATTAGTGTTTAGTAATATACATCTATTTTATAATGTCTGAAGCCCTTCACAAATAAAACCATGACATAATGCTAGGGCACCTCTTGTCTTTCTTTTTTGTATTCATTGGTTTTAACATGATTACAGTAAATGTCATCTTTTCCATAGGTGCGCAGATTTCATTTTGGAATTTTCAGGATATTTCTAAAACATATTTCCTGGGATTTTACAATTAAACCACATAATTGCTAAACTGTGGAATGAATGGTATGTAAGCACTGTATATCCAGCACGCTCTTACTAAAGCCTAAACTAAACATGCTCTCAGTTATAAGATGACAAATGGTAACGTTCCTTTGAAATACTTTGCTGTGTTATCTTTCAGCCTGATGGAACAGTTTAGTGTTGAGAGCAAGGCTTTTGAAGTGAATAAATGTGGTTCAACTCCCATTGTCAATTATCAATGTGAACCCTCTTCAGAGTATGTTTACAAACAGTATATACTTGTTTATAAAAAGCTTAGCCGCACCTCAGCATCCAAGCAAAGATAGAAAATTACATTTTTCTCCTCATACACAGAGAGAGGTCTCAGGCTACCAATCAGGGATTTTAAAGGGACATAAAGATCAGAAAATAAACTGTTCTATATACTGATTGAATAAAATATACCATTATTTTTTTAATATTAAACAAAAACAAACCTGGGTGACCTGGTGATGCTTCAAATACAGCCAGATCAGAAAATAAAAAGCTGCAGTGTAACCCCCTAACATGCCAAGGGAGACATTATGCTTGATCATTGGCTACTTTGTTTCTGGAGGAGGGAGGCTGACACAGGGTATGTATATATATATATATATATATATATATATTTTTTTTTTTTTTTTTTTTTTTTTTAATAATAAGAGAATGATATACAATCATTCAAAAAAAAATCTGTGTACAGTGATTGCAAAGGAAAAGATGTCTATGGAAGGAGTATTCTCTAGCTTATTTAACGGTATAAATGTGTCCCTTTTTATAAACAAGGTCGATGGGAAAAAATATTTGACATCACTTTTTATAAAACGAACATTAAAATAACCATTCTGAGAGTTAGACAATGGTGACAATTGTGTTAATTTGGGGAAAAACCACAACAGTGAAATAATCATAGCTGGTATTAAACCAAACTAATATTCTGAAATGTTGAAATTAGGGAGTGGTGAATATGCCGGCACGGCATATTTATTAACATATGAATATTGTCCACCTTTGTTAATTCTAAATCAATGGCAAATGTTTTTTTGTAACCAGAAGTTCTCTCTTGCTCTATTGAATAAATTACTCATATGCAAAAAAACACACATTTGAATGAGCAAAATTAACATTCAAATGTTGATTCTTGTAAATATTACCCCATCCCTAGCTAGGATAACCATGGTACAAAGAAAAGGTTTAACAAGCGCTAACAGTTTTAGATAAAAAGAATGTTTATGTATTTTTAATGTATCTTTGATGGTAACTTACAGGCAAACCTCTTACTTGCTTTAATTTTGTTTTATTAAATATAGTGTTATAGAAATGACTGATGCATTAAAAAATATAATAAATAATAATAATCTGAATTGTGCAGTGGTTTTCATTTTGCAATATTTCAAACCAGAAAAAGTTATTTACACATACAATTGCATTAAAGGGACACAAGAATATGTGTGGGCTTTAGATATTTGTGACTGTCCACCAATAAACCATTGTGACATCTGCTTAGCAGCCAGTGAGCAATCAAACCTTAAAGGGACAGTAAACATAGAATAATTGAAACAAAATTTGCACAGTGTGTCTATTAAAGATTCTAGTGAGCTATAAATTAATTTTGAAGCTGCAAAATAAAAAAGAAAAGAAAATTACCTTAAAATTGGCCAATAAGAAGGCTAGCAGTCACGTTATTACCTTATTATTAGGTGTGATGCTGTCTACCTAGCTTCCTCAAGCAGACATGCTGTGTATGTTGGACAGATAGCTCAAAGCTATCTGTCCATTAAATGCAAAACTATATCTTTTTTTTAATACTTTCAGGAAGGATTTTTGTAGGAAATAATAGATTCATAGTTTCTAACATATTGGCTCCATAATTACACATAAACTAGGCCACACCCAGGTTACATTCAAAGACCGCAAAGGTGAAAGTGCATTCACAGTATCCCTTTTGACAATGTGTGTGTGTAAAGAGGAATATTTCACAGCACAACACTGGGTAAACAAGGTCACATTTTTACTATTATGCTGCGTTTTTAATAGAGTAGTAGAGTCTTTTACTAGGAACTAAATCTACTTATCTATTATTATTATTTATTTGTACAGTGCCCCACAATTCTGCAGCGCTGGGTACTAAGATGGGAGTATACAATGACAAAGATGAGTGATACGATACAAATACATAACAGACTAAACAAACTTGTACAGAAGAAGAAGGACCCTGCTCCATATAGCTTACAGTCTATAGTATGGGGCCGATTTTTAAAGCTCCGTACGGAGCATGATGCCCCTGTTTCCGCGCAAACCTTCAGGCTCGCCGGAAACAGAAGTTATGAAACAGCGGTCTAAAGAGCGCTGCTCCATAACTTGTCCGCCTGCTCTGAGGCCATGGACAGAAATCAACCCGATCGAATACTATCAGGTTGATTGATACTGTATCCCCCTGCTAGCGGCCGATCACAAGAACTGCTGGTGCAATGATAAATCCCGGCAGCGTATACTGTCTGCATTTATCGATGTGCAGCGGACATGATACGCTACATTGTATCATGTCCACTCGCACATTAATAAATAGCCCCTATGTCTCTAGAAGGCTGAAATAAGGCACCTATATATATTAATCATCTTTTCGACTGACAGACTCCTTTTTTTCTTCATTTAAACTGTAAAAATTATAAAGTCGAATAGACTTGATCACACTTAGAATATTGCAGCACTAAGCATCTAGAGTTGCCACCTTTCTTTGAGTTTTTTTTGTTAACTGGCTATGCTAATTAACATAAATGAGCATAAACAATTATGCAACATAACACTGAAACTAAGATAATGGGGCTGATTTTAAATGATTGTTTACTTCAAATAAGATTCTTATACACTTAGAGGTTTCCAATAACAATGTCTTTATTTATTCTTTATTATCTTCTTTACCTATAACCTAAAAAATACCAATTTGGTGTAAGCCATAACCTATGTGAATCTCTGTCAATACAATATAAATGTGCAAGATAGCCATACAAAGCTTAATATATGTTATAGTAAAACATCTGATACATTTAGGCAATAAAAATAAAAAAACTATGAGGAAGGATTATGTAACTAAAGATATAAACACATTTGAAATCTAATTTTATGCTTGTGCCTCTTTAAAGAACCACAATTAACTCCTTAACTACCAAAGAAGGCCTCAGCACATTGCCGCACAATGTATCGCCCCACACTCTATGGCAGCAAAGGGATTAAAAGGTTAAAGTAAACAAACAATGTAATTGACTCCCAAGAACATGACCTCTTGGCATAATAACATGTACTCCGTCAGCCTCTCTAACCTTTTCCTGGATTAATCCCTGCAAGAAGAGCTGGGAGAGGCTGCCTTTTTAACTCCCTGACAGCAGTTTTCCACAGCTGTGAAGTTCTCATTCAGTATAATTCATAACACACACACACCAATGGGCAAAAAAAAAAAAAATGTGTTGAGATTTGCCTAGGGCAATATAGCGCATGACTTCTGGCCCTTTAGGCTAGAACAATAAATGAAAACAAGGAAAATCTGAGATTTCCCCCTTAAACTTCCCACAATAACCTCAGCAAAACCACATGACTGCCTTGAACAATCTCCCTGGTGTGTGCAGAGCTCTTTTTTGGCAGAAAATCAGAATTACTCTTATATAAATTCCATCTGATGCCAGAGTTACCATCTGTGAGGAAACTGCTTTACCTAAGTCTGCAGACAAAGCCACTCTCCCATAGACAAGGGAGAAGTAGGGAAAAAAATGTGATTAATTTGCAGAATGCTTGTGATTTGCTCATATATTATTATAACTGCTCATCAGCACATGACAAATTCCCAGCACTCTGCACAGGAACCCGTTCGGTTTCAGCAGTTTCTTGCGCAGGCACCTGACAGACTGCAGAGCCACTAATGACTTTCAGATGCTTACAAACAGTAATTTTATCTTCAGAATGAAAAAAAAAAACACAGGGAAAAAAAGAGTTATGGCCGATTTCATTTCATCGCAGCATAGACGACAGAGTTTAACTCTTACGGTCACATTACATGGGCACAAAAAACACAATATTAGTGTATGACAAAAATCATGTCTGCTTGATCATATTATAAGAGACAATCTAGAGAAATTAGGTCATGCAAAATAGCATTTTCTATTCAAATACATTTTCCATGGTCTTATTTTTTCCTTTTTGTTCAAAGAAAGTTGATGATAGGCCTGCATGAACAGAAGCCAATTGCAAGTCATATTGGTTGCTGATGTACACAAGTGAATAGTTTGCGCAAGGTCATTGTCTCTGGATGCTGCAGAAGCCCCTATTGGAGAGTGGTAAAATTACAAAAAATAAATATTAATTTTATAATGCTAGGAAGCAGCTTGCAAAAATTAAATTCCTTGTTTTATTATTCATTGAAGGGTCCTCTTACTGCTAGATCACAACAACAATAGCCCTCATATTTTTAAGACTTTACTCTTATCCCCATATAGGGTTTTCAGATATCTTAGTCACAACACAAATACTGGATAATATCCATCAGATAATTGGGAACAAAAGGGTACTTGTGGTCAGTTTTAAAGGTTATATCACCAAACATGGCTTTGCAAGTCCTTTTAGCCATACATTTACAACAAACCTCAAATTAGACATTATTGCCTGCAACCCTTGTCAGCTATATGTTCATATTGAACATCTGAGTCCATGTCAGTTATAGGTCCAAACTGAATGTCCAATCAGACTCATTACCCTAAAACCCATGCCAAGTGTATGCTCACATCAGAAATCAGCTCAGACTTCTTTCAACCATATGCCCACATCACACCTCAGATCTGACTCAATATCCTCTCCCCTCTTAGTAATATGTTCCCTTTAGATCTCTGATCAAACCCGGTTAATTAAACATTCTTTTCTTTTTTCCAAGTAAATTTTTTGGACATCCTGTACAAATACTCAGCTGTCCAATTAAATACTAGGCACTTGGTCACCCTGTTTATAGCAATTAGGGTTGCCACCTTTCTTGGAAGAAAATACCGGCTATGCTAATTAACATAAATATGCATAAATAATTAAACAGCATAACCCAAAAACTAAAGCTGATAGGACTGATTTTAAATGATCATTTGTTTATAACTATTATTCATCACACTCAGAAGAAGTTTCACTTTGACAGGGGCTTTCTTTCAAAATGTATTCTTTATTTTCTACATTGACATGAACCTTAAAAATACCGGTTGTGTCGGTAAAATACCGTCTGGGTGGCAACCCTAATAGCAATAAACAATATTATCTTACCATTCAAATCCCTCTCTATATGGCTTTTAGTCTTGTTACAAAAATTATTCTTCTACCTCTCAAAAAATGACTTGTGCAATCAATTTGCAGATCCCCGGTTTAGCAATGAATGCAATACAAAAAAATATCAGTGCTGTTTCTTCATTGCAAACCGCCCCAAAAAATGCTCTGATGGCAATGCATGAAAATGTTTTGATAGTTGCTGACCTCAATTGTTGAATGAATTTAGTTTTGAAACCTGCAGCTAATACAATTTTCACATCTGAGTCATTTTATAGTGATGAATGTAAAATAAGAAAAACCTTGGATGCAAAACATGATTATTTTTTTATAGAGGCCTTAACGTGGGTTAAATGTTTTCAGACTTAACCCCTGGGTGGACACAATTATTGAAGCCTTCTTGGTTATTGAATAAGTTAAAAGATAGACAATTACATAATGTGAATAGTTTGAAAAAAAACTTTTTTTTAACAAAGTACATAATGGATCTTTAAAAATGGAATTTGCTACCAAGACCATCACAATTAAATAACAGCTAGCCCCACCCTGGTGCAAATTAATGTTACCCCCCCAGTGGACACATATATGTATTTCACCTTATTTATTGTGGTACATATGAGTGAACTAAGCTATCAAAGCAAGAACTGGTCAGTGCTTCATGCAGGGTGTGGGTTTAGCAAGCTTTACTAGCAAAATAAATTAATTATTGTGTTTAAAAATATTTACATTGTGCCAGGTATACTCCCAAGTACTAATTACATGACAAAGGGAGCTACAAAAATAAATGTCAAGCAATATAATACAAATACAATATCATGGTGTCTTTACTAACAAACAAATATCATTATGAAAAATAATAAAAAATATATAAAATTTGGTTTACATGTTTACCTATTATTAGTAAGTCAACTTTAAAAAAAATAAAAAAATAAACCAAGTTGTATAAAATTCATTCTGACTGGCTGGATTTTTTCCCCCTTGTTTTAACCTACTTGCACTGACTTAAAACAGTGTAAAGACACTTGAAAATTATTCAAACAGTACAAAGTCAGTTAAAATGCATTTTTAAATGACTTCGGATAGTATTTCAACACAAAATCCATAGACGTATATACTGGGAATTCTTGCACATTCTCAGTAGGATCTGGTGCCTCAGAAAGTGTGCATATACAAAGATTGGGGACAATTTGAATATGGAAGTGAATTGGAATGTTTGTATATTTTAGTTTTAATATTGCATACACTGGGGCCCATTTATCAAGCTCCGAACGGAGTATGTGGGCCCCTGTTTCTGGCGAGTCTTCAGACTCACCAGAGACAGCAGTTATGAAGCAGCGGTCTAAAGACCGCTGCTCCATAACCCTGTCCACCTGCTCTGATGAGGCGGACAGGAATCGCCGGAAATCAACCGATCGAGTACGATCGGGTTGATTAACACCCCCCTGCTGGTGGCCCATTGCGAGTCTGCAGGGGGCGGCATTGCACCAGCAGCTCTTGTGAGCTGCTGGTGCAATGCTGAATACGGAGAGCGTATTGCTCTCCGCATTCAGCAAGGTCTTGTGGACCTGATCCGCACTGTCGGATCAGGTCCGCAAGACCTTTGATAAATAGGCCCCTCTGTCTGAACCATGAAAATGTAATGTTTACTTTAGTGTTCCTTTCAACTGCCTTGGGAAATGCAAAGCTGAGGTAAAGGCTGACTTTACAACTGACTTGCATTTAGAGAGTAGCTAGACGACTCAGAGATTTTTCTTCAACTCTACTATTTAAGATAACTTTGCCTAACTTGAATCATATATGGTGCATAGTTGGATTACTATGAATAGACCCCTAATATTTAAAATAGACAAATACAGAGCAATAGATATCTAGAGTTATTGCTATGTTACCTGTTTAAATACTACATTAAAGTGGCATGAAACCCAACATTTTTCTTTCTTGATTCAGATATATCATACAATTTTAATCAACTTTCCAGTTTACGTCTACTATCTAATTTGTTTCATTCTCTTTGTTATTATTTGTTGAAAGAGCAGCAATGTCCTACTGTGAGCTAATTGAAAGCTACTGCAATCCAGTTTCACCTGAGGTAGGAGCCCTGAAACACGTAGAGAGGATTACAGACCTGGCCAGGAAAGCAGTATTTTTTGTCTCTCCACTTAAAGGGGCCGAATGCTTCTGCAATGCCGTCCCCTGCAGATTCGCAGCCAATCGGCCACTAACAGGGGGTGTCAATCACCCCAATCGTATCCGATCTGGCTGATTTCTGTCTGCCACCTCAGAGGTCTTATGAGAGCTGCTTGTTAACTCCTAAATGCGGCGAGCCTGAAAGCTCGCGCAGAATTAGCCACATTGACAGGTTGATAAATCGACCCCAAAGGCTTTACTTTCTTTATCAATATTAGCATTGTTTGATTAAAGGGATATAATAATTATATGCTAAATCACTTGAAAGTGTAAAAATCTGAATTAAAAATATCACCTGAACATCTCTATGTAAGAAAGGAAGATATTTAACTTCACAATTTCTTAAGCGCACCAGAGTAAGTGTTCTGTAAAAAGTTATCTTTCAGTTACTGCCCAGTTGGTGGTTAAAAAAGGAAGAAATGATCAGCATTCAATCAGCATCAGCAGTGCTGAGGTCATGAACTGTTTTACTATGATCTCATGAGATTTCATAGTAAGCTTCCTTAAACTGAATAGGGAAATAACATGAGTGTGCATAAGGCATGCTCCCTTGCAAGTCCCAGGACAGGCATATTGCTGCTGAAAGTCCTTTACAGTGGGGTATTAATACTTAGGACATTTTGAGGTACAATATCTTTCTTTTTTACATAGAGATGTGCAGGTGATATTTTCTAGTCAGCTTTTTACAGCTATGCTGCATCACTTTCAAGTGTTTCAACATTTGGGTATCATGGCCCTTTAAGCCTATTGTTGTTACTCTCTGCTTTTATTTTGTATTCTCCATCTATGTACACATTGTGTGATATTTTTTAATATTTTAAAATAAATATTGACACATGTATTTGGGGCTTTTTACATTCATGTATATGTATGTATCTATGCTAAAGCCCCTTGCAGTCTTTTTTTCTAACACTTGAGATCTCATATCATTAAGCCCTTATAACTTTTTAATGCAATTTAAAAAAAAAAATATTAGACAGTGTTAACTGTACTTTTAAATGTATTTGATGTGTTTTGTACAACTCTTTAGTCTTTTATTTATTTTTTTATTCAGAACTCTGGACAGCACTTTTTCATTGGTGGATGAATTTATCCACCAATCAGAAAGGACAAATCAGGTTGTTCACCAAAAATGGGCCAGCATCTAAACTTACATTCTTGCATTTCAAATAAAGATACCAAGAGAATGAAGAAAATGTGATAATAGGAGTAAATTAGAAAGTTGCTTAAAATATCATGCTCTATCTGAATCCGGAAAGAAAAAAATTTGGGTTCAGTGTCCCTTTTAAGTCAGATTCAGAGTGGCAATTCACTTCTGCTTCTAGGAAATCAATCAGTAGCTAGCTACGCACCTATAGAGAAAGTAACTGGCTCAGAATTGACTGTAACTACATTGTTTAACCCCTTTGCAGCATAACGTAAGCAATAGTGCAATAAGAAAATACAGTAATGCGTTACAGCATTCTCTTATTGTACTTTTATGTACCTTTAACTATAAAATATTTGGGCGACACAGGAAACCGGTGACAACAGTATATTCAGTACTTTAAATAGTGCAGTGGAGGAGTCATCAAAAAAGTAAGTAATGTTTTCATGTGCAATCACTTTTGCGCCTTGGTAAGAAGTAACACAGTGCTTTTTATATGTATACGATTATTAGATTGTAATGTCCCTTTATAATCACCACCAATTACTCTAACAAGAAGCTTAAAGCGAAATAAAACCACAACATTTTATTTCATGATTCAGACACAGAATACAATTATAAAAAAGTTTCCAATTTACTTATAGTGTCAATTTTTTTTGTTTTTTTGTTATCCATTGTTGAAAAGCAGGAAGGTAAATTCAGGAGTGTGCACGTGTCTGCAGCACTAAATGGCAGCAGTTTTGCAACAATGTTAGACATTATCAAGAGCACTAGATGGCAGCACTACTTCCTGTCATGAAGTGCATCAGGCATGCAAATACTACCTATCTAGATATCTCTTCAACAAAGAATAAAATGACAAAGAAGCAAATTTGATAACAGAAGTAAATTGGAATTTTTTGTTAAAAATTGTATTCTGTATCTGAATAATGAAAGAAAAAAATTGGGTTTCATGTCCCTTTAATTTTCCCACCTACCACTAACCACAACAAATATACATTACATTTGGAAAAGGTTAATAATTTTGCTATTAATACAAACAAAAACCAAAAAATATTGGTATAAATTAAAGGGATACTAAACCCAAATATTTTCTGTAATGATTCAGATAGAGCATACAATTTTAAGCAACTTTCTAATTTAATCATACTATAATTTTTTTTTTCAATCTCTTGCTATCTTCTTTTAAAAAGCAGGAATTTAAAGATTAGGAGCCAGCCCATTTTAGGTACAGCACCCTGAATAGGGCTTGTTATTGGTGGCCACATTTAGCAAACCAATAGGCAAGCATAACCCAGGTTCTCAACCAAAAATGGCTCTTAAAGGATTACTTTCTGTTATAATTTTTAAGCTAAACAACTAACATATTAAAGTTAATAAACATTAATTAAAACCTACTGACCTATATTTTCTCCAAAACGAAGTTTCATAACGTTCTAAAAGTTATATCTTTTATTCGCCGATGATGTCACGTTATCCTGCCCTCTATTTTCAGCACTGCATGTTCAAAATACTTAAACCAATAACTTTGTGTTTAAAGCGCCATTTTGAAACCTAGGTATTGTAAACGGATTGGTACAGAGCAAAGGATACCCACGGAGTGGGTTTGGAAAACAATTAAATTTGCAGACAAGATTTCTGACATACGGTAGAGATATGTTAATGAAATGCTATTGATAAAAAGCGTATTTGGGGTAGTTAGTTAGTAACAGGCATAGGAAATATTTACTTACAGTGCCCCTTTAAGCTTTACATTCCTGCTTTTTAAATAAAGAAAGCAAGAGAAGCAAGAAAAATTAACAATAGGAGTAAATTAGAAAGTTGTTTAAAATGGCATGCTCTATCTAAACCCTTAAAGAAACATTTTGGGTTTAGTGTCCCTTTAACTAAAGTCATATTTTACTCCTTTTACTAAGCCACATGTCAGCAGTATACTTTTAAAGCAGGACAATATACTCTTTAAAGGGCGGCAGGAACTAAACATCACTGTTTAATAAAATGTACTGAAAAAAAGGTTGATAATCCCACATCGCCCAAACTCTAATATTGCCTCGCTGGTTAAAAAGAATCTCTTTTTTATTACAAATGCATTTTTATTTTCTTTTAAAAGAAAATTCAAATCTCTTCTACGAGTCCTTTGAGAGTAACATGTCTGCCAGTCTTTATTTTTTTTCAGGAAAAATAACACAACATTACAATAGGATTGTTTAAGTGCCTTTTTACCATTTCCTCCTAATCTCTGAATCATATAAAGATGCCTTTCCAAAAAAAGCACATCTATATAGTCATAATCTTTTCTTCCTTCTCGCTTATTCAATACTTCAGCTGTTTTTTTTTATTGTCAATGGATACATCTGGCTTAAAATTGCAGCTGATATATATATATATTTTTAAATCTGATTACACTTTCTAAAGAACTGTGAGCTTGATTGCTGGTTTTAGATTAGAAATTTTTAGCAGACAAAGACTTCAAAATGCACATCAGTCTGCATATGAGGAACCACAGAAGGAATTTGCAATAAAACGTGATGCGCCATCTGTCCACAAACAATAACCTGCATGTTCCGAACGCTTACAAATAATTTAGCACATAGACCAACCAAATTATAGTGCCCCTTAAATAGAGCTGTAGTTTAAGAATGAGAACCTTTTTTGATGTCCTTTTTTTATGTTTTACAAATCTCACTTAAATTGACTGCTAATGTTGGAGGTGTTTCTTAACAACAGTGTAAGGTTTTTATGAGTCAGATTAAATCCAGGGTTCACTTTCACCCAAACATTTTAAATTAGATTGCTCACTTCTCGCTGAGTGCCACGGAATAACAGCTACTAAAGGTGTGAATGTCATACGGGTTTAGCACACGGAAACTGTTCTGAATTAATTTGCTATTTTCTCCTCCAATGAAAAGCATAAATCCACAAATAAATCTGCAGGGTGGAAAGCTAGCAATAAAAACTTAAAATTGCAAAGCTATATAGTTAAAAGAACTCTTTAAAGTAGGTGCAGAAATCATGTCTTTGTCTACTTTAGAGCACTAAGACTATTGTTTTGTTTTGTTTTGTATTAAAGGATTACTTTTAAGAAAGGTAAAAATCATTAAAATTACTTCCTGAACATCTTATTAAATATCCTCCATGATCAAATATTACTTTATCATTGTATTATTTATAATTTTGGGTTGCCAGATGTCATGTATTTTACAGGACAGTGAAGTGTTTCCACTGGCTCTCCAGTAAAAGTTATGTAAAAATAAGACATTTAAAGGTACATTGCTTTCTATGTTCTGTTTAAAAGACAATTTTTCAATGTGTATTACAATACTTTTACAATTACTTTTCTGTGATCACTGTCCCTTTAACTGATGGGGTCCAATCTACCATCTGTTTTTGGCATATAAAATAAGGGCTACTGGGCTGGAGGTCTAATCAGAGTTCTGATAAGGCCAAATAAGTTACAGGGGCTAATCTGGTCATACAGAAAATTTGCAGATGACAGCTGGTGAACCTGTTGCTACAGTTTAAAAGGTCATTAAACCCCAAAAATGTTCTTCCTGATTCAGATAGAAAATACAATTTTAAGCAACATTCCAATTTACTGCTATTACCTAATTTGCTGCAATCTTTAGATATACTTTATTAAACAAATATCAATGCACATTGGTGAGCCAATCACGAGGCATCTATGTACAGCCACCTATCAGAAGCTACTGAGCCTATCTAGATATGCTTTTCAGGAAAGAATATCAAGAGAATGAAGCAAATTAGATAATAGAAGTAAATTAGAAAGTCGTTTAAAATTGTATTCTCTATCAGAATCATTGAAAAAAAAAAATGTGGGTTTAATGACCCTTTAACTTAAGCTTGGCAGAAAACAACTGTACTGATGGAGATGGGCCTTGCTATGAAGAGATTGCAATCAAGTGAGTAAATAATAGCTCTTTACTGACCAAAGAAAGATCTAAAGCTGAGTTGCCAATGCTTGATTTTTGAACCTACGGTTTGGATGGGTACTACGGTTGAAAAAGCTATTTGAACTATCTAACATTACTTTCGGCAAAGATTTAAGTGAAATGGAAAATGATCTTAACTTACTTATTTTGTGACAAATGTTTTGGCTATGTAGAAGTAATAGAAAAGGCTGATATGAAAACCATTTACCATATAACATTTTAGTTTGAGAGTGTCATTTGCTCTTTCAGGGGTTACAAGTGTTAGTCTTGTTGATCTTTTAGAATGAGATTGTAGTTCTGTTGTAGGTAGAACCTTCAACTCTTCAATGGGCCAAACAAACTATGCTCAGCCTTCCATTAGACCACAAATTCACATACCCTTAGAATTACAGTGATTTCATGGGCCATACTGTAACAGATGGCACCATATTTGTATGCTTAATTGTATATGCCGACCCTCTGGGTACTCTCTTGTTTAACTTAAAACTGTCAAAAGTAAATACAATATAAAAAACAGAAAACTGTATAGTGGATATGAGTAATTAACATCAGATAATTACATATAGAAAACAAATGTAAGTCATTTAAACTCTATGAGCACAGACCTTTCACAATTTTTTTATTAGCTTTCTGGTTCTAGCTAATCAAACTGCCATATTTGTGGCTAAATAGATAACACAACATGTTATTTTAAGCATATTCCATTTAATGTAGGATGATGCCTCTAAATGGTTTTAACATTAAAAGTACATAAAGCTGCAATGACAAAAAAGCTCTAATATGTTAGAGCAATTTCTTACTGCATTGTTGTTTGCCTATGACTACCCGTAATTAATCCGCGGAAGCCTTTTTATCTCTTTTTTTTTGTCCGAAAACGCTACTTTCCAATTTGACGCACTCACAATTATGTTTTCAGATCCTCGCTAAAAGCCCTATTTTTAAAATGGGGCCGAAAAGGTCTCGGTGATCACAATTAATTTTCAACAGACTTATCATCTCCTTTTTGTGAACATTTTTGACTTTTCAATTTCTACACATCAAATCACTGGACAAAACCTTTTGCGCATGTTTGCAACTATTCCAAGAAAAAGTCAGTTGTCTTAGTTTTAGTTGTTCTTTATAAAAAAAACTTAGATTTTTATGATTTTTCTGGCTAAAATACTACTCTGTGGGGAAAATATGAACCTGAACATTTTGCCAGCATCATAAGTCTCTGTCTTCTTTTACAATGAAGTGAAAATTTAGAAGCATTTGTTGTTTTACTCTTAAACAAATGTAATAAGAATATTTGTTTTAGTAAAGTCCAGATTCAGATAGAGTAAGTTATTTTAAACAACTTTCCACTTACTCCTAATATCGAATTTGCTTTCTTCTTTTGGCATCCTTTGTTGAAAAGCATACCTAAGTATCCTCAGGAGCAGAAATGCACTATGTCGAGCTAGATGCTGATTGTTGGCTGCATATCTATATCTATCTATCTATCTATCTATCTATCTATCTATCTATCTATCTATCTATCTGCCTGTATGTATGTATATATATATATATATATATATATATATATATATACAGCCAACAATCAGCAGCTAGCCTGCAGTAGTGTATTGCTGCTCCGGAGCCTACCTAGGTATGCTTTTCAACAAAGGATGCAAATAGAACAAAGCAAATTAGCTTGCCATTGCCTCGCCTTATATATTCAGCTAGTTCCCAGCAGTGCATTGCTGTTCCTTCAACAAAGAATACCAAGAAATTTAAGCACATTTCATAATAGAAGTAAATTGGGAAGTTGTTTAAAATGGTATGATCTAGCTGAATCATATAAGAAAAAAATTGGGTTTAATGTCCCTTTAAGAAGCACTATATTTTACTGAGATTCCTCACCAAGTTCAGTGGTGCTGTTTTTCTTCTCTTCTATTCACATTTAGAAAATTTTACTCCATTCTGAACCTTTTAAACAGGTAAAAATAGACTATGGGTCTATAAAGTATTGTGCACTAGAAACATCTCTCTTCTTACAAGAAAAGGGCAACAGGCGGAGGAAAGACAAAATGTCAAATGACAATAATCCATTTTGCACGACAATGACATGTTAGGTACATACATCTTTGAAGAGCACCATATATCCAGTCAAAAATATTATCTGGAAAATTAAACCAAGAGTTCTATAGTAATATGCATAATATTATTTGAGCAAATAAAAACGTTTTTAAAGAGATCATACAAATTATTTTTTTCTATTATTTATTTTTCAGATAATTAAAATGAGTTTCAAATCCATTGACTTAGCCTGATCAGCCTGTTGATTACTGTATTACAGCACAAACTAATGAGTACTCAGGCATCAGTCTATGATGTTTGTACGCACTACACATGTTTAAGCACCTAGATTGTATATCACAGTAATGCACCTAGGGTTGCCACCTCGGCCACGTTCTCCTGGACACTTATGAGTTACACATGCTGCAGGGTGTGCAGACAGGAACATGAATAGTGCTGTCCAGTGTCACTTTTTGTGTGATGTCCAGGGGTGCAATTCATGTTACCCTCTGCACTCCCTGCAACATGTGTAACTCATAAGTGTCCATGAAAAAATGGCTGAGTTAGCAATCCTAAATGCACCCAAGATTGATGTAAATAGCGCATGTATGTTCTTAAAAGGACATTAAACACCTCTTGATATGTCTAAAAATTGTGCTTGTCCCACATTCCCTAGAGAGGTAAAAAAACAAATTCTGCAAATAGGCAAATCAGTTAACTGGTTTAGGGAATTTGCAGAAGTTTGAAAACTTAGCAGAATTTGCTTTTTGGCCACCCTAGGGAATTTTGTACAAAAGCAAGAAGTGTAAAATGCACACATGCCTAGATTTCAACAACAATTGAGTTTAAAGCATTGGAGGATCTGCAAACAAAATAAATGTTTCAAAAGCATTTAAAATAGATATTGTGGCTATTAGAAGCAGATAACAATGAGTTTCCACAGTAATCAAATAATCACCATGTAGCTTGTAACAGGGTCAGTAATCTTAAAGGGACACTGAACACAAATTTGTTCTTTCAAGATTCAGATAGAGCATGATATTTTAATCAACTTTCTAATTTACTCCTATTATCAAATTTTCTTCATTCTCTTGGTATATTTATTTGAAATGCAAAAATGTTAGTTTAGATGCCGGACCATTTTTGGTGAACAACCTGGGTTGTCCTTGCTGATTGGTGGATATATTCATCCACCAATAAAAAAGTGCTGTCCAGAGTCTGAAACAAAAAAAAAGCTTAGATGCCTTATTTTCAAATAAAGAGAGCAAGAGAACGAAGAACAATTGATAATAAAAGTAAATTAGAAAGTTGATTAAAATTGCATGCTCTATCTGAATTGCGAAAGACAAAATTTGGGTTCAGTGTCCCTTTAAATATTTAGGGTCCACTAAGGACTCTCTGGTGGGAGTGAAAATAACCACAACTTTCAGGCATGCAAAGTAAAGGGACATTAAAAAAACACTAAAATTTATTAAGCAGCGGATGCTGCATTCTACGCCCATCGTTTGCTCCTTAAAGGGATAGGAAAGTCAAAATTAAACTTGCACGATTCAGATAGAGAATGTAATTTTAAGACAGTTTTAAATTAACTTTTATTTTCAAATATGCTTTGTTCTCTTGGTATCCCTTGTTAAAAAAGAATATGCACATATCTTACACCAGGGGGCGCTAGTTGCTGATTGGTGCCTGCACACATTTTTCACTTGTGATTGGCTAACTAGATGTGTTCATCTAGCTTCTAGTAGTGTAATGCTGTTCCTTCAGCAAAGGATAGCAAGATAAAAAAGCAAATTTGAAAATAGAAGTAAATTGGAAAGTTGTTTATGATTGCATGTTCTATCCAGATCATGAAAGAAAATGTTGAGGTTTCCTGTCCCTTTAACTTCTCTGACACATTTTAGGTGTCGGACTAAAATAATCCCGATCCGATCGTGATGATTAACACCCACTGCTAGCAGCCGATTGGCCGCCTGGGAGCAGGGGACAGCATTGATAAATGCCGACAGCGTATGCTGTCGTCATTTAGCGAGGTTGAGCGGGCATGATTCACTACAGCGAATCATGTCTGCTCGTCCATTAATAAAATTAAACCCTACATGCATTTCATGCACCTCCCTCTAATTATAGGTACCACAATTTTGGAACCTAAGTTTCACTGCAGGTATCTAAAAGAGAGTTGCTGCACATATGCAAAAATAGGTCAGCACTGTAATGCAGCTAGATTTCAACATGGCGCACCAATGATTAGAGGGAGGCAGAAAATAACCTCAATACTAAGCTTAAGAAATGTATTTAGTGTTTAACGTCCCTTTAAGTAAAATGTCTGTTTAAATTGCACATGTTCAAAAATGCTCACAACCAGCTTCCGAAAACCTGGACACAAAACTACTTATCCCTCCAGTACAGCCCATTTTCATAGCTCAGCTCAATTCCAGTTGCAAAAATAAACATTAGGAAAACAATAGTAAGAAATATTAGATATCACCAACCTGTGTATTGAATATTTGTATGGCTCAAAAACTGATCTGACCTTGAAGTAATAGCAATCAGCAGGACTAGGTCCTTTATTTTAGGCTTATGTTGTTAAAAGCCTGTGTTCTACACATATTCAGTTAGTTGTAAAAGGTATCATTGTTGTTACTCCCCTTGGTATACAAGGACACTTAAGATGGTGTCACTCTTTGCTACTATCAACATTTATGCAGAAAGGTGAGCATTAACGCCGTCTGCCTTCAGGTGTTGTGATATTGAGATATGAGAGCTGCATCGATTAGTTTAGTTCATCGAACAGTTGGATCAGTAATGAAGACTAATTTTGTAGCAATAGGCTGACCAAACACAGGCATCAACTTTCAGCTACAACAAACCTTTCATTATTGGATGTGGTAAAATAAGCAAAAATATTTTAACTCACAGCAAATAATATATTATTAAGTAGTTTATACTGCACTAACAAATTTCTTCAACATGAACAGTGTAACCAATTTTAAATTTGTCTGCATCAAACTGTGAACATTACTTTGATGATGTTGGTATACATAGGGCTTATTTTATCAAACACGGGCGGACAGGAGCATATATATATTTGCCCCTGTCCACCTGGCTTCTCCTCTGGCAGGCAGCAATCCACCTGCCGCATTTGCCATTGCACATGAGCGCTTGTGTACAACCCCGCCCCCTCCCCACGCATACCCAATCACGTGCGGAGCTGTCAATTCCCACAGTCAGAAGAGACCGGGGGGAGATTGACCGTGGGTAGATTCTTTTGTGTTCTAAAATGCTAATGATAATCTATATTTATTTAAAACAACAACAATTACCTTTCTGATTTCAGTACTGTACCATTTTTGATAGTACTGTACAAAAGTATAAAAAAATGTATATAAAACTACCTAAATGACATAAGATAGCTGTCCCATTTTAATATATAAATATTCAGAAATCTAAACTATTCAAAAATCTAAACTTTTACTAGTCCCAAGCAGTCAGTTCACTATTTTCATAAAGCAAATTTATTGTGAACCCTATGGGCCCATATATTAAGAGGCGGGCAGACAGCTTCTCAACTTGCAAAGCTGTTCGCATGCCTTCACTACATACGTGCAGTGGATCTGTTCGTCCGCTGGCCCATATGTATCATCACATACTCGGAGTGTGTAATGACCGCCCCTTCATTTGCGCGATTGGTCAATCACCAAGCGAGCTCTCAGTGATTTCTCTCAGCCACCTCAGAGGTGGGCGAAGAGTGTAAGAAGCAGCAAACCTGTCCCGCAAGGGTTCCAGAGCAGCTCTCGCTGCTTCGTACATGGAGCCCTTAATGTAAATTACAGAGTTCCTAAAAATATACAATTATGTGTGTGTATCTATATATATTTGTGTGTTTGTGTGTGTGTAACAGACAGACAGATAGACACACATACATTAACAAAGATACAAAATCTCATGTCTGATTTCCCACAGTCTGGCATCCAAGCTAAGCCCACACCTCAAGGAAGATTTTTATAATGTGAGATAGACTCCTGGGACAATTATACCAATTGACAGGAGGACAGAAACCGTAACTGTCCCGGAAACAGTGGTATGGTTATGAAGTATGGTCATAGTTAGTTTAACCAATCCATATGTAAGAAAACCATACATTCAAGATGCATCACATGCATTATTGAAGTGCAGAAACTAATTAAGATCAATAGACTTCTAATGTATTTAAATGCCATAGAAAATGCAGCTAGAAATACAAAAGTTGTATATAACATTGAACTGAGTTCAATTCATCCAATAGCAAAATTAAGTTTGCACATCAAGTTCCATGGATGTTAAATAAAGTAATTTAAATGGAAATAAAATCACATTATGTGAAAATCTATATGATGTTTAAGACTCACAGGTTAATTTCTTTGTGGTCTTACCACAACTAGTTGGCTACTGGTCCTTAACCACAGACGTTTTAAGAGTTCCTTGGCCTAACCGGAGACATTTAACTACACACAGTTTGCCAATAATAGACTTATGGTTCCCATTAGCTCAACCAAATGTGCGACTTGTCATATCTTAAACACAACACCAGATTTAATTTCAGATCTATATAATATTAGCATACATTAAAAAATAAAGTAGCATTGTGCCAGGTTTAGCATTGCACAATTAGACTATGATTTGAAGGTTGCAGGCTAAAATTCTTATTTTTTTATATACTGCATGTAAATATGGATATAAATAACAGAGAATATAACTTGGATACACATTATTATTTTATAGAACAATCCCTTAAAGGGACATTATTCACTCGATTTTACTTTGCATAAATGTTTTGTAGATGATCCATTTATATAGCCCATACAGTTTTTTTGTTTGTTTTTGTTTTAAATATATAGTTTTGCTTATTCTTAAATCGCATTGCTCTGATTTTCAGACTCCTTACCAAGCCCCAAAGTTTTAGGAGAATACTGATGTATACCTACTCCAGCTTGCTCCTGTTTGTGTAAAGTCTTTTCATATGCAAGGGAAGGGGGGGGGGGGGAGTGTCTGTTATTTCGCACTTGCAGTGGGTGTTCTAGCTACCTTTTTAACAGAGCTAAACTGGGAGCTTCTACGTAAGTTTTTAAACAGTTTTATACTGGATTTTTATATCTGCGCAGGGCCGGTGCTTGCATAAAGGCAAGCACCGCCTTAGGGTGCTCCAGCAGGGGGGTGTAAACTTGGAGCAGCATCAATTTTTTTTTTCATTTAACTGCTGTGCACTTTTATTTCTGGGCAATGTACCTTCCATACGCCCCCTCTCCCCCGCCTCACACACACACATGCTGTCTTAATCTGTACATATTATTCTTTATAGTAATGTCTATTACATGCAGTTAAATGAAAATTGGTGTACACTGTCCCTTTAAAGGGGCAAAAAACATCACCTTGTAATTACAACACATTTCTGTTTCCTCCTATAGAATTACAATAGCCAAACTTCACCTACCACATGCCTTACTTGGAGAAACCAATCTGGTTTTGAGTCTGCAGACAACAAGGCTAGTCACGGTCATTATGTTAGTATAAAAAACATTGATCTACAGTTCTTATTTGTTAGCGCCAATAAGGGGATGTGTGGCAGTTTTAGCACTGAGAAGTCAGCAGGTTAGGTTACATCTAGTTTTAAGAATAAAAAAATCTACAATTTTCAGAGCTAAATTAAATGAAAAGGCAGCAAAACAACTATTGAACATATAATGGAAAGTTATTTATTACTCATAATTAAGCATTTTATATTAAGATCTCAATGTGTATATTGTAGCTTTAGGGGCATATTTATTTATGGAGCTTGATGCCCCTTGTTTATCTTGAATATCTATATGCAATGGTAAATAACCAGCTATAAAGTTAGGGAAGAACTGCTGGTGCAATGATAAATGCCGACAGCGTATGTTGTCGGTGTGTCATTTCCACTCGCACATTGATAAATATGCCCCTTAGAATCAACCCTTGGGGTATATTTACTAAGCAGCAGATGCTGCTTTTTCCGTGCGAGCCTCCTTAACTAGTCCGCCACCCAATCATCCCGATCCAATCCAGTCGGGATGAATGACATCCAAAGAAATGCTTGTGCAATGTTAAATGCTGTCGGAATTTAGCGAATCATGTCCGCACGGGGTATGATAAATCTACCTCTAAAAGTGAAGACCAAGGTTACAGAATTTGCTTTCTAGCTTCTCTAGGGAGCATCAGACAAGAATTTTTACATAAAAAGCAAGAGGTTTAAAGGGACATCTTGTGAACTGCTGGTGCAATACCGCCCCCTGCAGATTTGCGGCCAATTGGCCGCTAGCAGGGGGTGTCAATCAACCCGATCGTATTCGATCGGGTTGATATTTGTCTGCCGCCTCAGAGAAGGTGCACAGGTTATGGAGCAGCGCTGTAGACCGCTGCTTCATAATTTGTGTTTCTGGCAAGCTTGAAGGCTCGCCAGAAACACGGGTCAACAACCACTGTTCGGAGCTTGATAAATAGACCCCTAAGAAATTATCATGAGCTCCTAAAAATGTGGACTTGGAAGTGATGTCACTAGAAATGGTGTAGATCACTGGTTTTCAAACCTGGCCTCAGGCCTCCCTAACAGGCCAGATTTTTAGAATTACCTTGAGTGAGAGCAGGTAAAATAACCATGGTTACTTATCAGCTGTTTATTTCACCGGTGCTCTAGTTCAATAACCTCAGAATCTGGCCTATTAGTTAGGCTTGAGGACAGGTTTGAAAACCAGTGGTGTAGATAATATCATTTCCAACCTTCTTTTTAGGAAAAAATGGTGCCAGAGCAGAATCAAGTCCCTAAATTATAAAGAAATATTTTAATTAAGAGCTTTCATAAATTAAAACAGCATAATTATATTAAATAGAAAACTATTTCATTCTAAATATGTGCACCTGAATATAAGCTATGGATTGGAAATTTGTATTCATAGTTAATACAAGCAAAATGCACAGGGAGCACATTTAACAAGCAGTGCAAAATGCCAGCGCATTTTCCAGAAGACCAACCATTTTATTTCCTTTTTTTTTTTTTTTTTAAATGTCTTATAGTTACAATGGCCCCTATTTATCAAGGTCTGGCGGACCTGATCCGACAGTGAGGATCAGGTCCGCCAGACCTCGCTGAATACGGCGAGCAATACACTCGTCGTATTCAGCATTGCACCAGCAGCTCACAAGAGCTGCTGATGCAACGCCGCCCCCTGCAGACTCGCGGCCAATGGGCCGCCAGCAGGGGGGTGTCAATCAACCCGATCGTACTCGATCGGGTTGAATTCCGGCGATGTCTGTCCGCCTGCTCAGAGCAGGCGGACAGGTTATGGAGCAGCGGTCTTTGTGACCGCTGCTTCATATCTGCTGTTATGTATCAAGCTCCATACAGAGCTTGATACATATGCCCCAATATATGCTTGTATAATAAAGGGGCATGTATATCACTTTAGATATCATGGTGTGTACAGTATATGAAGAAGACACAGGCATATTAATAACATCTTCATGCTTTGCATTTCATTAGCAGTAGGTACAAGTCAGCATGTTGCATACTTTAGAAACCTTTCATTGGATGCCCTAAAATTGTAAACGCCTCTCCAGCTTTTGTTTTTCTATAGTAGCTCACTTTAGGCTTAGTGAATATGTATATTGCAATAACATAATACATCATGAATCAGACAGCTTCTCTCCAAGCTTTGTGAATCTAGGCAACAGATTATCACTATACACAAGCACCATCCTCTGAATATCGTACATAACTTTATTCTTAGACATGAGGTCATCATTTGGAGAAACAGCAATAAATTATTACAAGGAGTAACTTATTAATGTTATTTGATCTCTCTAAATGTTTTATTTCCTTTGTGTGGTTACACCACCTCTATTTGTCACAGACTTTTTTTTTTAAACTTTCAAGTTCACCAAAACATGCAATGCTGATTTCATTTCATTTTACATTTTCCTTTACAACACATAAATGAATTAAATACAATAGCACAGTCCAGCCAGCTTCCTCCAGCAGTATATATATAGAATCCACACTCCTGTCTCTCTGAGCATCCTTTCCCTGCAAGATTATAGCTTACCTACCTCTAAGCTGAAGGGGCTATTTGTCTACTTTAAGTGAAATCACTCAATTCTCAAAAGTCAGTGGAGGACTTTGGAAGGGGGAGGGCTGGGACAGGCCACTCCAAATAAGTTCCATTAATCAAAAGGCACAGTCTAATGTAACTAATATTTTACAATTAGAGGAGACAAGAGAGAACTAAAAGCCATCTATCTCCCTTACACCACATGATCATCGATTCATAATCAGAAGACTGAGAGTCGCACAAAGATGCATTTACAGGGTTGGGGGGAGGGTGGGGGAATTGGTCTGAGCTGGAGATAATGAACACGGGGAGAGAGAACGCAGCGCTGAAGGCTGTAGAAAGATGACAGATTGGTTCAATGGTGACGGATGACATGAAGATGAGTACTGATACCTGACAGGCAAGCGAATGATGACTGCAGCTTTACTCCGCCATTATCATGATACGGGCTACAGAGGAGCAGAGTGAACTGGCACTGCCCATTCGTTTACTTGCACAGCAGTCTAGAATAATGCCAGAGAGTGCAAGACCTGTACAGTACTTTGTAGATTTTTCATTGCTACTAATCACATGGATACAAATAAATAAATAAATAATTGGAAAAGACAAACAGTGCGTAGAACTAGTCCATCTGCATCACAATATTTTGTGGACAGGGCTGCAAGGATTTTTCTGTGAGGGTATAAAAGGTGGAAAGGTGAGCTTACTTCCTGTGCTGCCACCTCTAGGAAAAGCACTCCTGCCAAAATAAAGCCGAATTACCTCATTTTAAAGAGCTTTTCTTTCATTCAATTCAAGTGTAGGAAATGACTCAGGCTGTTTAATGATTTGGTTGTAAGAATGAATGTTAGGATATATTACATTAAGTCAACATCCTACAGGTTCTACTAGACCACAGGAAGTGCTTAAAAAAAGTGTGTGTGTGTGTATATATATATATATTTTTATATATATATATATATATATATATATATATATATATATATATATATATATATATATATATATATATATATATATATATATATATATATATATATATATATATATATACATATTATGTGTAACAATTAAAGCATTGTTCATGTCCTTAAAATAAATGCCACCAGAAAAAAAAACATAATATCCCTTGATATTTATTTCTTCAATTTATATGAGCATATAAAAGAAACCTATATATATATATATATATCTTTGTGAGTGGAAAGGGTTAAACAACAGTTTGTCTTGGCATTTGCCATTTCTATACAAAGCAAACAGGAACAGCAGATTAATATAAACTGCTGTTAACAAAACAAATATGACTTCACTGTGTGCTGCAGAGCATTTGTCTGTTACCATTTCTGAAGGTTCTGTCCTGCTGCTGATGGCCACACACAGCTCACTCAAAAGAAACAGGGAGAAATATTGCATTTTGTATTTTCTGGGATACTTACTGAACACTGCACTGCAAATATGATATAACATGCAGATTAACTGCAACTAAATCAAATGAGTTTGGAAAACAAAAGGAATCTGGTGATTATATATCAGGGTGATTTCACATGAGACCACACAGATGGGTTTTTTTCTTGGAAATACTACTAATCAATGCACAAATATCTCTGCCTACCAATGATCTATCTTATATATTTAGTTAGATATTACTACTGTTTTTTGCTTCCATAACTACCAGGATTATATAATCATGCACCTGTATCACATACAGAAATATATACATAAAGGATTTTCTATTGCCTACATCTCCATCAGTATAAATGTGTCACTTAAAGGGACATTCCAGCCAAAATTGGAAACCACATGAATGTATTTCGGTATTGAACAGAAGCATTTTTGTAATATACATGTATTAGCAAAAATGCTTCTAATAAAAGCTACAACTGTTTTAAAAGAGTATTTACATATGCAACATGCACCAGCATTTTAAACACAGTACTTGCTCAGAGAGCCTAAGGTGCCTGTACCATCTGGTAATAATTAAATTTGTTAATTGCTGACATGATACAAGCTCCAGTGATAATCTGAGCAGCTGCAGTATTTAAAATGTGGGTGCAGTGACAATATCTAGCTATGCGTCACATGCACATGCAAAGAAAAATGTTAACACTAAAACAATGTTAACTTTCACTAGAAGCATTTCTGTCAATACATGTATATTGCAAATATGTTTCTATTCAAAGATGTAATAAATCTATGTTCATTTAAATTTTGACTAGAATGTCCCTTTAAGTGAAATACAGTTATAATAAGATAAAAAAACCATTGTTCTCTAGTTTAGACACACAATTCTGAGAGCCAGATAAAAATGATTTGGAGGGCATGGTTGTGGCCCAAGGGCCTTACGTTGGACCAGTTTGTTACATATAAAATGTGTCTTGAATTTCTTTTATTTCTTTTTGTTTGGTGTGTAAATGACTGTTATTTGTTGTTTAGAAATTTTATGAGGAAGGTTCAGGGTTGGAAAGTTAGGACTTTGGTGTTTTGAACTAATGTTATCAGCAGAGAGCGCTCCGTCCCAAAACTAAATTATACTTTGCTAGTTAAACTATTGGTATGATACATGAAAAATGGTATAAACATAATATAATATTATCATGATATGCAAATGCCAAATTTAGCCTACAAATCCATTCTGACATCTTTGGTCAGGTGTGTTTGGGATAGAGATGAATTTAATTCAACTATTTAATGTACAAATATTTTTTTTAATTTTTTTTGCATTTAGAGAATACAGTTTTTACACCAATACTTAAACTTTTTTTTCCTGAAAACATACATCTTCTTAAAGGGCTATTAAACACAGACTGTTTTTATCATGTACATGATAAGGAAGCAATAAAACAAACTTCATTTTTCATGAAAATAAATACAAGAAAAATCGGAAATCTGTTTAAAATTATATTGAAACAAGCACAGAATGTACAATTGTGCACTACTGCTTGAATATAAATTGCTGCCTAGCTAATAAGCTAACGTCTACAGTAGCAGGAGGGAAAATAGCCACTTTTTGATGCAAAAGACACCTTTCGGTTTTCATATAAGTTTAATAGATTGTATTTAATATCACTGCCAAGGTATCTGAAATTACAACAATTTTCAAAACAAACATATTCTACTTGCGGGGAGATCTTAGCAATGTTTATATTTGCTTCAGTTTTGTGTTCAGGAAGAAAAAGATGTTTGTTCTTTTTCAGCGAACAACAAAAAATATTATAAAGACAGAAAAATAATATCTGGCAATGCAGAACAAAAAAAATAAAGTATAGAGAGTGACAGACAGCAGCAAGCAGAGATGAACTGCTTTGGGTAGTTGTTTTAGAGCTGGGCTTAATTTAAGACTTAAATACTTGTATCTGTGATCCTGAAAAATCCACTAAATGTATCAATAGCTAGACAAATAATCTCCTGTAGCCGACTTACAAAGCAAGAAGACAAGATCATAATTTGGTTTGCAATTTTCCCTGATCTAAAACTTTATTGTAATTCACCTGCAGATTACTAATACAGCACTTGATTTAATGGATCACAAATATTATATTGAGTATTATAATTATAATAGTATAATGAAAGCTATAACGCATAAAATAACTGATATAATTTATACTCACAATGATTCTGTGGGCTAAAAAATATTTTTTGCTGCTATCTGGTTTCTATGAGTTTTGTAAGATTCATGTTATGGAGAGCCACTCTGAGATGACATTACCCTAATTAGAGGACTTCTGGTGGCATCTCAAAAACCCAGAGATATCATCTGAGCAGGTCTGAGCCACTAGTACCCACAAAGAGAATACGGCTCTATATCATAGAATGTTATATTCCATCTTGTAAGGTCACAAATTCCAGCAAATTATGCAATACAGTTCAATTGCTAAGTAGATGGTTCAATAGGATAATGGCCATGTTTGTGGATGGGAGGAGCAAATAAATAAATGCTCTGAATGATATCATTGCATCATGTACAGCAGAAGGGATGTGCTTGCTGAGCTCATGTGCTGCACATCATATGAAATGCTTCTTCACCCATTTCCAGTTGCCAATGCTAATAAATAAATGGCTAACATTAATATAAAAAAGGCAAACTGCACAAGAATAGCACTAATATATGGCTAGTTAATAGATTCTAAATGTTGGCATCCAGTGTTCTCCCCAGGACCTTTTTTAGCAGGTTCACCGCTTGATTGACTTTACTGACCACCTGTCTAAAATTGTTTAGCTAATATTAAGCTAAAATGAGCTAATATTACAAATGTTCATTTTGTTATTGCACAAATTAGCATTTAATACATTTATGTTAAATTATGCAATTCATTTGTGCTGTGAATAGCAGACAATTATATAATATTAGAAAATATTACACTGCCCCCATCTGGCTACTTCATAATGCCACCCGGCTTGCAAAACCTTCTGTGGAGAACACAGGCGTCTATCCAATCCATTACAGGAGTCATGCTAAACATTCCAAGCCATACACTAAGTTGACATTGAAAAAAATCCATTGAAAAAAAGCATTATTAGAAAATACTTTTCAATAGACTTGTGCAGATCAGAAAATGTTGTTTTGGATATCTGAGGAAATTTGTTTCCCCTATTATTCGTTGCCTGCACTATTTGGTTTTCGTTAAACATTTACACTTTTTTCGTTAAACGAATGTAAATGTTTCAAAGCTACAGGTGAAAAGAATATAGCTCAAATGACAACAAATTATGTCATTTATACACAATTTAGTAGAGACATAAGAATTTTAATTTATTACAATGAATTGTTTGAAAAATATTTTATATATATACAGTATTTACACACATACATACACAAACACACTCACACACAAATGCACACACACACACACACAAAGATACACATGCTCATATATATGCATATATATATATATATATATATATATATATATATATATATATATATATACACACACAGGCACACACAAAGATACACATGCTCATATATATGCATATATATATATATATATATATATACACACACAGGCACACACAAAGATACACATGCTCATATATATGCATATATATATATATATATATATATATATATATATATATATATATATATATACACACACAGGCACACACAAAGATACACATGCTCATATATATGCATATATATATATATATATATATACACACACAGGCACACACAAAGATACACATGCTCATATATATGCATATATATATATATATATATATATATATACACACACACAGGCACACACAAAGATACACATGCTCATATATATGCATATATATATATATATATATATATATATATATATATACACACACAGGCACACACAAAGATACACATGCTCATATATATGCATATATATATATATATATATATATATATATACACACACACAGGCACACACAAAGATACACATGCTCATATATATGCATATATATATATATATATATATATATATATATATACACACACAGGCACACACAAAGATACACATGCTCATATATATATATATATATATATATATATATATGTATATATATATATATATATATATATATATATATATTACATACAAACAAAAAGCTATTTTTTTCTTTTCAAAACAAGGGTTTCCAGCTCATTATCATTTCTGTAATATATACCAATCATCATTATTTTCTGCTGTTGTAAGAAGTACCTTATGATAAAACACCTGAATGTGTTTTCACAAAACATATCAGTTTATGCATTTATGGCAATTTTTTTTCTTTTGCATATTTTTATCAAGCAAAATATCAGCAAATGTTAAAAAGCTTTTTTTCTCCCACTGAAGCAACCTTGAAACAAAAGTAGAATATTGTATGTTTTCCTAGTAGTTTTATAGTTGCAAAAGAAAAAAATGAAAAAATATTTTAGGTAAGATTCACCAAATATGGAGCAAGTCTTAAAAAGCAAAACAGATTGAACACGTCAAACTTCCATTGTGTCTGTCGAAAACTATTTGCAAACATCTCAACAATTTGGTAATACGTAAGATATGGAAGATACTTCTTATTCAAAATAGTTGGTTCAGCAAAATCTAAGGTTGCACTGTGTCTGTCAGCCAAGGAGTTAATATTATAGCCACTAACATAGTCATTTTGTAGATTTAGAACCTCACAATTCTTTCCAAATTTTAGTGAATCAAAGCCTGTTTTATGGTGTTTAAAGGGACAGTCTAGGCCAAAATAAACTTTCATGATTCAGATAGAGCATGTAATTTTAAACAATTTTTCAAACAATTTTTCAATTTACTTTTATCACCAATTTTGCTTTGTTCTCTTGGTATTCTTAGTTGAAAGCTTAACCTAGGAGGTTAATATGCTAATTTCTTAGACCTTGAAGCCCACCTCTTTCAGATTGCATTTTAACAGTTTTTCACCACTAGAGGGTGTTAGTTCACGTATTTCATATAGATAACACTGTGCTCGTGCACGAGAAGTTATCTGGGAGCAGGCACTGATTGGCTAGACTGCAAGTCTGTCAAAAGAACTGAAAAAAGGGGCATTTTGCAGAGACTTAGATACAAGATAATCACAGAGGTTAAAAGTATATTATTATAAATGTGTTAGTTATGCAAAACTGGGAAATGGGTAATAAAGGGATTATCTATCTTTTAAAACAATAAAAATTCTGGTGTAGACTGTCCCTTTAATATAAAGCTTCGAAATCGAAGTTATCACATTTTTTAATAAAGTGATATCCATAGGACATCAGTGTAGTTTGGTAAGTCATGAACAAACAATTAAATTGTTGAGAAGAGGATTCTGGGAAAATCAGCTGACAGTCAACACAGAAAAACTTATCATTTCCAAGCATTAAAAACCAAGAATGATATTTAAAATGAAAGAGTGAGTTAGTAAAAATAGTTCTTAGTAATATTGCTTTACTTAAAGGGACATGAAACCCCAAATTTTTCTTTCATGATTCAGATAGAGAATATAATATAACATTCCAATGTACTTCTATTATCTAATTTGCTTCATTCTTTAGATATCCTTTGTTGAAGAAATAGAAATGCACATGTGTGAGCCAATCACACGATGCATCTATGTGCAGCCACCAATCAAGAGCTATTGAGCATATCTATATATATGCTTTTAAACAAAGGATATCAAGAAAATGAAGCAAATAAGATAAAATAAGTAAATTGAAAAGTTGTTTAAAATTGCATGTTCTTCCTAAATCATGAAATAAAAAATGTGGGTTTCATGTCCCTTTAAGACTAGTTAGTAAATCTTGAAATATTGATATGGCTTCATAAATCAACTGACTTAGGATGTTCTGTTTTACATTAAATTTGACTAAACTATAATCTTAGATGGAAGGATGTTTTAACCCAATTTGGGTAAAAATAATAAATATGCTTTATTATACTTCATAGTAACACACTGTGTTTTCAGAATGAAAAATAATATTCATTTGAATATAAGCTCTCTAGGTAGTGATCGAGCCTGGTAAAAAATGAAGGATTTAAATAATCATAAAAGCAAATATTAGACACAAAATCTATAAAATGCCTCATTGAAATGTAAATTACTTAAAAGCTGTTTACCAATTCATGTATAATATTGTCAAAATGGTCATTTTTCACATAATTTGATATTAAACCTAATCATTGTTCAGAGATGGAGAATACTAAGCCTTTGATATCCATATGGTTCTTAAAATTGTTTTTAATTCATGCCTGGTCTCTTTCGCCATCTAGAGGTGCAATCGTGGAATGACAGCCAAGCGACAACAAGAAAAATTAAATACAGCTGAATAATTGAATGAGAGGGCAAGTTCAATCCGGGGTCACCATCTGCTTGACTAGGAAATCTTGGCGCATTTCAACTAAGCCTCAGTCGCATCATAAACACGCTTATCATGGCTCGGAAAATAAAAATAAAATCACTCTTAAAATAATCTAATTATAAACAATAAGGGAAGTAGCCATGGATACAGAGATGAAGTTGACAAAATTAGCAAGGTATTGGGAGATGTATCAGCTCAGAGACGAACAGTGATGAACGTAAGACAGCAGCATTAAGCCCCAGAGATGGGACATTCATCCTTAATAGCGGTAATAGCAACAGATCATAATCTGGTATAAAGAAGTTAAGAATACAATACACAAGAATAGCAAAACATATGAATGATACCTATAAATCCTAATTACAAACAACATGATGTTTATATGGATATGGGGTTAATTTACATTACCAGTGTAAATATAAATATATATATATATATATATATATATATATATATACTGAATATATATATATATATATATATATATATATATATATATATATATATATATATATATATAAATAAGAAGAGTATGGCAGTTTTTCATAGCAAAAGAAAAGCTTTCAAGAGTTTCCTATCTTCTTCCGAGGAAGAGAGGAAGCTCTTGAAAGCTTGTCTTTTACTATGTAATGTTAGTCCAATTAAAAAGGTATTACTGCATACTGCAATACTCTCTCTTTTTCTCTCTCTCTCTTGAGCGCAATTGCGATTGATGCTAGAATGACTACCGCATCCTCAGAGCTCTGGTTAACTGTTTTGCAAAACTAAAAAGTTGCACAAAACACATCAAAAATACATTACAAAGTATAGTTAAACTCATAATAACACTATCGAATAAAAGTAATAAGAAAAAATATTTCAGACAAAAGTTATAAAGGTTTAAATATATGAGATCTCAGGTGTTAGAAAAAAAAGGCAGGCAAAGGGTTTTAATATAGATACATGCATAGAAATTTCTAAAAATGTATGTGTATATACCTGTATGTATACATATATATATATATATATATATATATATATATATATATATATATATATATATATATATATATACAGATGTATTTATGTATTTACATGTGTATTTACAGACATATTTAAACATATAAACACATAAATGCATATATACACATACATATACAGTATATAAGTGCATTGGAGCCCTTTGCAAATAAGTAGATGAAAACATGTAAAAGCATATTTATTCAATATTCATTTTTTTAATTAAGAGTTTAACTGTGTATTTACTTTAAATATTTTACATTTCAATGTTCTGCACATAGTAGAATATGTTTTATGTATTTCTAAATAGATATTCTTTTTTTTATATATATATATATATATATATATATATATATATATCTGTATATTTCTATACCTATATATAATCATGTATATATAGGTATAGATATACTGTATATTGTACCAAAAACCCCAGATATAAGTAGATATATTTATGTATGTATTTATGAATAAATATAACATATTATGTTATGTGAAGAACATTGGAATGTGAAATATTCATATTTTCATATCGGTTTAGCACACATGAGAATATGAGATTGAGTTTGCGCAAGAGTGGGGTGTTTTTTCTCCATTGATTCTATGGGGGAATATGTGAACACACACGTGATATTGTAAGTTTGGCTTTTTGTGCTCATCCAGTTAGTGTGCGAGTAAAAACAGTTTAATTTCAACTTATAATACCAGCGCAACATGACGAGCGCAATAAGCTTACTTCTAGGGGAATTAAAGGGACATGAAACCCAAAATTTTTCTTTTATGATTTAGGTAGAACATACAATTTTAAACAACTTTCCAATTTACTTCTATTTTTAAATTTGTTTCATTCTCTTGATATCATTTGTTGAAGGAGCAGCAATGCACTGCTGGTTTCTAACTGAACATATGGGTGAGCCAGTGACAATCGGTATATATATGCAGCCACCAATCTGCAGCTAGAACATAGGTTCTTTGTTGCTCCTGAGCTTACCTAGATAAACCTTTTTAGCAAAGGATAACACGAGAAGCAAATTAAATAATAGAAGTCAATTGGAAAGTTGTTTAAAATTGTATGTTATATCTAAATCATGAAATCATTTTTTTGGGGTTTCATGTCTCTTTAATGCTCAAGCGGAAGCATTAATTAGCACAACACTTGTTAATTGTATGATATTACTGCTTAATAATAATTGAAAATGTAATTTATTTTTAACAAAATGTGGAGAAGCCTCTTTACTATGTTTATCTTGCAGTGGCCAGTTAGAAACAGATATACAGTATCTCACAAAAGTGAGTACACCCCTCACATTTTTGTAAATATTTTATTATATCTTTTCATGTGACAACACTGAAGAAATGACACTTTGCTACAATGTAAAGTATTGAGTGTACAGTCTGTATAACCGTGTAAATTTGCTTTCCCCTCAAAATAACTCAACACACAGCCATTAATGTCTAAACCGTTGGCAACAAAAGTGAGTACACCCCTAATTGGAAATGTCCAAATTGGGTCCAAATTGTCAATATTTTCTGTGGCCACCATTATTTTCCAGCACTGCCTTAACCCTCTTGGGCATGGAGATCACCCGAGCTTCACAGGTTGCCACTGGAGTCCTCTTCCACTCCTCAATGATGACATCACAGAGCTGGTGGATGCTAGAGACCTTGCGCTCCCCCACCTTCAGTTTGAGGATGCCCCACAGATGCTCAATAGGGTTTAGGTCTGGAGACATGCTTGGCCAGTCCATCACCTTTACCCTCAGCTTCTTTAGCAAGGCAGTGGTCATCTTGGAGGTGTGTTTGGGGTCGTTATCATTTTGGAATATTGCCCTGCGGCCCAGTCTCTAAAGGGAGGGGATCATGCTCTGCTTCAGTATGTCACAGTACATGTTGGCATTCATGATTCCCTCAATGAACTGTAGCTCCCCAGTGCTGGCAGCACTCATGCAGGCCCATGCCATGACACTCCCACCACCATGCTTAACTGTTAGCAAGACACACTTGACTTTGTACTCCTCACCTGGTTGCCGCCACACACGCTTGACACCATCTGAACCAAATAAGTTTATCTTGGTCTCATCGGACCACAGGACATGGTTCCAGTAATCCATGTCCTTTGTCTGCTTGTCTTCAGCAAACTGTTTGCGGGCTTTCTTGTGCATCATCTTTAGAAGAGGCTTCCTTCTGGGACGACAGCCATGCAAACCAATTTGATGCAGTGTGAGGCATATGGTCTGAGCACTGACAGGCTGACCCCCCACCCATTCAACCTCTGCAGCAATGCTGGCAGCACTCATACATCTATTTTCCAAAGACAACCTCTGGATATGACGCTGAGCACGTGCACTCAACTTCTTTGGTCAACCATGGAGAGGCCTCTTCTGAGTGGAACCTGTCCTGTAAAACCGCTGTATGGGCTTGCCCACCGTGCTGCAGCTCAGTGTTAGGGTCTTGGCAATTTTCTTATAGCCTTGGCTATCTTTATGTAGAGCAACAATTATTTTTTTCAGATCTTCAGAGAGTTCTTTGCCATGAGGTGCCATGCTGAACTTCCAGTGACCAGTGTGAGAGAGTGTGAGAGCAATAACACCAAATTTAACACACCTGCTCCCCATTCAAACCTGAGACCTTGTAACACGAACGAGTCACGTGACACCAGGACATTTCCACTTAGGGGTGTGCTCACTTTTATTGCCAAAGGTTTAGACATTAATGGCTGTGTGTTGAGTTATTTTGAGGGGACAGCAAATTTACACAGTTATACAGGCTGTACACTCACTACTTTACATTGTAGCAAAGTGTCATTTCTTCAGTGTTGTCACATGAAAAGATATAATAATAAAATATTTACAAAAATATGAGGGGTGTACTCACTTTTGTGAGATACTGTAACTGGGCTTTTGCACTGATCATGCAAACGTGCATCATGTTTCAGGGTCAAGATTTGGAATACCGCATGATACACTCAAGCTTTTCCCGGGAAGTGAAAAAACACAGAGGTAAATTATATTAGAAGAGCACTAACTACACGGTAAAAGTACTTAATTTTTTTTTACTATTTAAAATAAAACACTTTAAGATTGCATTTTGAGATAATCAAAAAGATTTGATAGACATGCTTCTAAATGAAATATACATTGAAATTATAAATGTTTAACATTATATAAAAGCAGCAATGCCTTGCACAGGCTTTCTTTTTTCTGTAGTAACAAATTAGATGTTAGACAATGAAAAGAAGCTCAGAACAAGGATGTTAATAATCTTAATGTGTAAATAAAGAAATGTTGATCCTCACAGTAGTTACAATTCCACAAAGATTCCACCAGTGAAGTGTTTGTCCCAGTAGTTCTCATCAGAGCTGATCTTGCTGCCCTGGTCCTGTGCCTAACAAATCTTTACTTAGAGTAGCTTTGACCTAACACAGACCTAACCTGTCATAGTAGTCCAGCCCTTTCATGATAGCAAAACCTCTCATAATCACACTGTGATAGGCCAGTATATCTCTGGAGGCAACTGGCCTCATATAGGTAAAACAGTGCTTTTAATTCCTATTTTGGGTTAATATCAACATTATTAGGATTAATTACAGGTGGAGGGCAGTGTTCCCTCTAAGGCTAATTTTGTGAGAGGCTCAGCAGTGAACCAGTTAAATAGAGCAATTAGCAAACACTACATAATACAGACTGCATGGTGTGGCTCTCTTATTAACGTTTTCACTGTTGGGCTGCTCACAAAACTGTCCTTAGAGGCAACATTGGTGGAGGGGGAAACAGATTGTGGCTAAACAAAAGAAATAGTACATTATTTAAGCGGATTTATGGTTAGCGGTACAGGCAATACATGTTCTGTGGTCAAAACGGGACATCTTGGGCTCCTGTAAACATCACAGACTGAATGAGAATATTCCAAGGACCACATGCAGCCTCCGTGCCACCGTATTATAGTGGCACCTTATTGCTTAGCAGTTTGTATTTTCAGGAATAGGGGACCTCCCTATCTTTCTCTGTGAAGAAAAAACATCACCCCCACAGATTAAATTGCAGTATTGTTCAGCAGAGCTCTCCAACTGTATTTTAGTACCAGAAATGGACCAAGGCTACCAAAATGTATTGGTGTTCTGATGCATTGTTTCTAAACAACGGATTCTTTGTGAGTATTAGGGATGAAAGAATGTTTCTGTAGATTTGTTAAAAATAATAAATGTATTGCTTTATTTGTTTATTCAAAAACAAATGTTGAACATTTGCCAAACTGTCTTTGTTTTTGTTTTTTTGCATTGTTAAATTTCAATTTATTAAATGTAACTTCTAAATATCAAATTGTTGATACTCATGCATATCACATACTGTGGGGTCAATTTATCAACCCGTCAAAGGGACGAATGTATCTGTTTTTGCGCAGGTCTTCAGCCTCGCCAGAAACAGGAGTTAAGAAGCAGCGGTCTCAAAACCGCTGCTCCTTAACTCATCCGCCACCACTGAGGCGGCGGACAACAATCATCCCGACCAGATATGATCAGAATGACTGACAACCCCTGCTAGCGGCATTGCACAAGCATTTCATGAGAAATGCTTGTGCAATGATAAATGCCGACAGTGTATGCTGTCTGCATTTATCGATGTCCGCCCACACAATAATAAATCGGTCCCTGTGAGTCTATAGAAAAAAGTATCTGAAAGTACCATTCAAATTTTATATTAGAGTAATTAAAAGGTTAAATTTGATATTTAAATGTTTTATTCATTTTAGTGAAACATTAAATTGACAGTATTACATTTGTTAAAAGCATTTGAATATAAAAAAAAAAATATAAAAAAATAAAATCTTAAATGAAGAAAACTTCTCTTCAGACACATAAACTTCACCTCCTCCTTGCACTACAGGCAAAGAGAATGACTAGGGGATTGTGCTTAGGGGAGTGATATTTAACAGCTTTGCTGTGGTGCTCTTTGCCTCCTCCTGCTGGCCAGGAGTTATATTCCCAACAGTAATTGATGATGATCCGTGGACTCACTGTTTCATTAGAAAGAAAAACTAGTTTATATGGTAGTACAATCTGGATTTTGTACCATCAAAGAGTGATATAAATATGATATATATATAAGAAATATTTGAGGTCTCAGGTGTTATAAAAAAAGGCAGGCAAAGGGCATTAACATAGAGATACAAACATATACATGGCTAAATATGTGTGTATATATATATATATATATATATATATATATATATATATATATATATATATGCCTGTACATATGTATTTACACACATATATACACGTATAAACACATAAATACCTATGTATACATATATAGACATATATATATAAGTGCATTGGAGCTCTTTGTAGTTAAGTAGAGGAAAACATGTAAAATCATATTTATGCAATATTCATATTTAATAAAGTGTTATATTGTGTATTTACTGTAAATATTTTCCCATTCTAATGTTCTGCACATAGCATAATATATTGTATGTATTTATAAATAGATATTCCTATATATTTATATAGTTATTGATATATATTTTACAAAAAAGTCATATATATATATATAATGTACAGACAATGGGAAGGCACTCACAGTGAAATAAAGAATTATCTTTGAAAAATGGTGAGTGCCTTTCCATTGTCTGTACATGCTGCCTTGAAGAGCACCCGGAAGTTGAATGTTAAAGTGTGTGCTAGCTCCCCTTTGCATGAAATTATATATATATATATATATATATATATATATATATATAATATATATATATAAAAATATGAATTTATGAATAAATAGAACATATTCTGCTATATTAACAGCTTTTTGCATGCATCATGTTAGCGCACAAGAGAAAACCTTTTAACTTTGAACTTGTAATACAAGAGCTTACTATTAGTGGAGTTATCGCGCAAGCGGGAGTGTTAAATACAACTCCACTTGTAATCATGCCCTAAATGTTTTGCCACCCCCCCTCAATACTAGAAATTAGTTCTAATTTAAGGAAAATGTTTTATATAAATATTGTTAAAAATGTGCACATCCTTGGTCTGTGCCAGGCTGCCAGCCAATAAGACCTTATTTGCTGGTCCTGTAGGATGATTCACTATGGAGGGAAAATACTCAGAATTGGAGAGAAATATTTATCTGTTAGTGATTAGTTCAGACATAGTAAAGAACTGTCTAGAAATTAAAGGGCCATTATACTTTTAAGACCCTGCAAAGAGTTCAAACACATAGTGAAAAAAACGTTCAGTACCCACAGAGCACTGCAAGTCCCAAACTGTTGCACAATTTAGCTGTGTAACTTGCACTGCTGATTGGATCAGTGGCACTTTCCAATCGGGACCAGCAGTGCTCTGCAGGTCCCAAGCAGTACTTTTTATATAATGCCTTTGTAGATTGTCGCTGTTATTTTTATTTGCACTGCGAATTAAAGCATGTAATTGTTTAACTATAATGGCTGTTTAAGTGTATTTACAAGTTTGTATGATCACTCTCTGTTAAATGAGCAACAGTGTTAATTTAGCAAAGTAAGCATTGAGTCCTTGCAATCACAAAAGCCGCGCTCTAGTTTTTAACGTTTTCCTTAGTAATACCTTAAACGTATCTATTTTCAAACAATCACAATATATTAAGTTGTTAGGATCAATGGTGTCACATGGATTTCTTTATATATTCCATATACTTCTGCCATATTGCAGCCAGAACCTCCCCACAGCAGCAACACTGAATCTAAACTTCTCTGGGTAAAAAAAAATACAGGTATTGTGATTTTAAGTATCCCATGTAACAATATGCTAAAGTAAAAGCATTTAGGCATCTTTGTATAAACAGATCCGGAATGTTAACAATATTTTAGATGTTTAGAGTTTACTTCATCAGTAGTAATGAAGATGTGCTTTGCCATCAAAACGATATCCTTTATTTCAGTCTTTAAGAGAGCTACAAGTAATAAAACAAGTCTTTTGTAATGCACAAACCAAATTTCATTTCTTCTATGTCAAAAAAATATTTTCAGTAGATGCAAAAATAAAAATGTTCCCTCCTGCCTGACATTGAAGCAAAATAGATTTCTTAAAACATTGTTTTTAAAATAAACTTCAAAGGATATATTCCCTAATTACCGATAGAAATGCAATAAACTTCCCCAAAAATTTATTAAAAATCATATTTAAAGCTTTCTCATAAAAAGCCATGTTCTGTGGAGACACGTTTGAATTCTCAAAGGTTCCATTATTGAAGTAAATATTAATATTTGCACAGCTTCTAAATTGGAATAAAATTGCAAAGATGCAAAGCTATCTTATATCACATTTTATAAACAAGTCAGGAATGTGGTATCAAGTACGTGAACAGTTTTAAGTCAACATAAATAATTGCATTAAGATGATTTCTAATCACATTTGGTACTATGTTCATTTATTAAATGTATCTGTGGAAAAATACCTATTGAAACATCTCGAGAATAAAGATATTGATAAAACAGCTCTACTGAGATTGGATAAACAATTAGTTGATTTGTTAATGTAGACTGTTTGTACTGAACAAAATAGCTAATTTAATTAGGACTGTATATCACTATTTAATCATTTCGAAAACACATTTCCTTTTCAGGCTCCAGGTATGGGCCATTATTATTCAGAATTTACTCGTTATTAAGACTTTTCAGCTAGGTTAAAGAAGTTCTCTTTCTAGCCTATATCAATAAAAGGGCCACACTGTGGGCCCCAGCTATTCAAAATACCTAAAGAGCACATACACCCTTACATTGCACCCTCAAACTGTTTAAAACCAGTGTGTGTGTTTGTGTGCCACCTCTGTGTGTGTGTGTGCACATGATTCTGTGTGTGTGGGAATGCCTGTGTGTTTGTGTATGCCATGCCTGTGTGTGCACATGACTCTGTGCGTGTGTGTGTGCCCATGACTCTGTGCGTGTGTGTGCACATGATTCTGTGTGTGTGTGCACATGATTCTGTTTGTGTGTGTGCACATGATTCTGTGTGTGTGTGGTAAGGCCTGTGTGTGCACATGACTCTGTGTGTGTGTGTGCACATGATTCTGTGTGTGTGTGGGAATGCCATGCCTGTGTGTGCAGATGACTCTGTGTGTGACTGTGTGTGTGTGTGTGTGCACATGATTCTGTTTGTGTGTGTGTGCACATGATTCTGTGTGTGTGTGGTAAGGCCTGCCTACGTGTTTGTGTATGCCATGCCTGTGTGTGCACATGATTCTGTGTGTGTGTGCACATGATTCTGTGTGTGTATGCACATGATTCTGTATGTATGAGGAAATGCCTGTGTGTTTGTGTATGTCATGCCTGTGTGTGCACATGATTTAGTGTGTGTGTGTGTGTGTACATGATTCTGTGTGTGTGTGCACATGCTTCTGTGTGTGTGTGGGAATGCCTGTGTGTTTGTGTATGTCATGCCTGTGTGTGCACATGATTCTGTGTGTGTGTGTGTGTGGGAATGCCTGTGTGTTTGTGTGTCATGCCTGTGTGTGCACATGATTCGGTGTCTGTGTGTATGTGTGCATATCTCTGTGTTGTTGTGTACGTATGCAAATACATGTGTGTGGGCATGCCTGTGTATTTGCATATTCCATGCCAATGTGAGCACATTATTCTATGTGTGTGGGCATGCCTGTGTTGCTGTGTACGTATGCAAATACCTGTGTGTGTTTGTGTGTGCCAACCCTGTGTGTTTGTGTATGCCATGCCTGTGTGTGCACATGATTGTGTGTGTGTGGGCATGTCTGTGTATTTACATATACTATGCCTGTGTGAGCACATGATTCTGTGTGTATGGGCATGCCTGTGTATTTGCATATGCCATGCCTGTGTGAGCACATGATTCTGTGTGTGTGGGCATGAGTGTGTTTGTGTATGTATGCAAATACCTGTGTGTGTTTGTATGTGCCACCCATGTGTGTTTGTGTATGTCATGCCTTGTGTTTGCACATGATTCCATGTGTGTGTGGGCATGCTTGTTTATGTGTGCATGTTGTGTTGTTGTGTACGTATGCAAATACCTGTGTGTGTTTTGTGTGTGCTACCCCGTGTGAGTGTGCATATGATTATGTGTGTGTGGACATGTGTGTATGTGCATGGCTGCATGTCTGTGTTGTTGCCTACATATGCAAATACTTGTGTGTGTGCACTGCTCATGTGATCTGTGAGTAGTGCTGAGGGACAAGATGCATCACTATTAGTATCACAGTACTGACAGCACATCTTCTTTTGTATCATCACAACACTGACAGAAAGCACATCTTGCATTGCATCACAACACTGACAGAAAGCACATCTTGCATTGCATCACAACACTGACAGAAAGCACATCTTGCCTTGTATCACAACACTGACAGAAAGCACATCTTGCTTGGATCACAACACTGACAGAAAGCACATCTTGCATTGCATCACAACACTGACAGAAAGCATATCTTGCATTGCATCACAACACTGACAGAAAGCACATCTTGCATTGCATCACAACACTGACAGAAAGCACATATTGCATTGCATCACAACACTGACAGAAAGCACATCTTGCCTTGTATCACAACACTGACAGAAAGCACATCTTGCCTTGTATCACAACACTGACAGAAAGCACATCTTGCCTTGTATCACAACACTGACAGAAAGCACATCTTGCCTTGTATCACAACACTGGCAGAAAGCACATCTTGCCTTGTATCACAACACTGACAGAAAGCACATCTTGCCTTGTATCACAACACTGACAGAAAAAACATCTTGCCTTGCATCACAACACTGACAGAAAGCACATCTTGCCTTGCATCACAACACTGACATAAAGCACATCTTGCCTTGCATCACAACACTGACATAAAGCACATCTTGCATTGTATCACAACACTGACAGAAAGCACATCTTGCCTTGTATCACAACACTGACAGAAAGCACATCTTGCCTTGTATCACAACACTGACAGAAAGCACATCTTGCATTGTATCACAACACTGACAGAAAGCACATCTTGCCTTGCATCACAACACTGACATAAAGCACATCTTGCCTTGTATCACAACACTGACAGAAAAAACATCTTGCCTTGTATCACAACACTGACAGCAAGCACATCTTGCCTTGTATCACAACACTGACAGAAAGCACATCTTGCCTTGTATCACAACACTGACAGAAAGCACATCTTGCATTGCATCACAACACTGACAGCAAGCACATCTTGCCTTGTATCACAACACTGACAGAAAGCACATCTTGCATTGCATCACAACACTGACAGCAAGCACATCTTGCCTTGTATCACAACACTGACAGAAAGCACATCTTGCCTTGTATCACAACACTGACAGAAAGCACATCTTGCCTTGTATCACAACACTGACAGAAAGCACATCTTGCCTTGTATCACAACACTGACAGAAAGCACATCTTGCCTTGTATCACAACACTGACAGAAAGCACATCTTGCCTTGTATCACAACACTGACAGAAAGCACATCTTGCATTGTATCACAACACTGACAGAAAGCACATCTTGCCTTGTATCACAACACTGACAGAAAGCACATCTTGCCTTGTATCACAACACTGACAGAAAGCACATCTTGCCTTGTATCACAACACTGACAGAAAGCACATCTTGCATTGTATCACAACACTGACAGCACATCTTGCATTGCATCACAACACTGACAGCACATCTTGCATTGCATCACAACACTGACAGCACATCTTGCATTGCATCACAACACTGACAGCACATCTTGCCTTGTATCACAACACTGACAGCACATCTTGCCTTGTATCACAACACTGACAGCACATCTTGCCTTGTATCACAACACTGACAGCACATCTTGCCTTGTATCACAAGACTGACAAAAAGCACATCTTGCATTGCATCACAACACTGACAGCAAGCACATCTTGCCTTGTATCACAATAGTGACAGAAAGCACATCTTGCATTGTATCACAACACTGACAGAAAGCACATCTTGCCTTGTATCACAACACTGACAGAAAGCACATCTTGCCTTGTATCACAACACTGACAGAAAGCACATCTTGCCTTGTATCACAACACTGACAGAAAGCACATCTTGCCTTGTATCACAACACTGACAGAAAGCACATCTTGCCTTGTATCACAACACTGACAGAAAGCACATCTTGCCTTGTATCACTGACAGAGCACAACTTTACTAGTATCACAACTAGGGTTTCCACCTTGGCCATGTTTTCCTGGACACTTATGAGTTACGCATGCTGCAGGGTAAGCAGGGCGGAACATGTATTATGCCTCACATGAATAGTGCTGATGAAAAGCGCAACACGTGATCCTCCATGCTTACCCTGCAGCATGTGTAACTCATAAGTGTCCAGGAAAACATGGCCGAGGTAGCATCCCTAATCACAATAGTAATGGAAAGCACATATTGCACTAACAAAAAACACAACATTACTAGTGTCACAACTAGGGCTGCAACTAGAGATTATTTTCATAATCAATTAATCGGCCAATTATTTTTTTTGATTAGTCGACTAATCTGATAAAAAAAAAAAAAATCCTATATTTAAAATAAAATCCACATATATAGTGTTATAAATATAAACTTCAAACTAAAACTTTACATTAACACAACTGTTTGTCCAATTTTTTAACTGGCAGCAGAACACATTTTTTATAATCAAGTTAAAAAAACAAAAAAACAAAAAAACTGTTTCAAAAGAGGTATAATATCACTGTTTATAACCTTCTGTTATTCACTCTCTCAAAAACTTTGCATTCAAATGTAAAAATGACAACATGACCACATGCTCCTGGCTGAGGCTGGCTCTTTTTTTGCAAGCTATTTTGTCTGCAGCAGAGAAGAGGTGTAGTGTTGAGGTGCCTGAGAGGCATAAGTAGGGTTTTGTCAATATCACAAAGATGGGTTATTTATCTTTGTTAACTCTCCACCAATGCAAGGGGCCTGGACTTCATTCTAACATAAAAATATGTTGAAAATCTATATGCAATGGTAAATAACCAGCTATAAAGTTAGGGAATAAATATCTAGTCCGCACTTACAATAACAGATATCTACTTATAGAGGTTGAATTTGGTACACACATTACAATTAAATTAAAAATATTAATAAATAAATAAATAAGAAAAGTCAAAAGTGCTATTGACTATGGGGTCAATTTATCAAGCTCTGTACGGAGCGTGATGCCCCGTGCTTCCGGTAAGCTGAAACAGAAGTTATGAAGAAGCAGTCTAAAGATTTACTAAGTATCAATTCACAACAATGCCAGAAAGCACACCTTCAACTATCATCAAATGGCAATAGAACTGTATATCTCCTTAAAGGGACACTGAACCCAAAAAAAATTATTTTGTGATTCAGATAGAGCATGCAATATTCTTTGTCCTCTTTCTATCTTTATTTGAAAAAGAAGGCATCTAGGCTCCTTTTTTTGGTTCAGACCTATGGACAGCACTTTTTTATTGGTGGATGAATTCATCCACCAATCAGCAAGAACAACCCAGGTTGTTCACCAAAAATGGGCCGGCATTTAAACTTACATTCTTGCATTTCAAATAAAGATACCAAGAGAATGAAGAAAATTTGATAATAGGAGTAAATTTAAAAAGTTGCTTAAAATGTTATGCTCTATCTGATTCACGAAAGAAAAAAATTGGGTTCAGTGTCCCTTTAAAATAGCTTGAATTGAAGGTACATATCTTTATAAAACAGTAATAATTTGGACACAATTGATCCTTAATCAGCTTGATTACAAAAAGTTGCAGTTTTCTAGGGATATGTATCTTCATCTGAAGATATGTGCTTTTCTCTTTAGAGTCTTTGCAGTTCTGTCGCCATTTGTTCTTCATTGTATGTTGTTGGAGAAAACAAGTGATGTGCACACACAATGAGACTTACGTAAAGTGCTGAACTGGTTTTGTAAACTATTTTAATAAAACATACAGGCCTAGAAAACAAATGGAACACTATTGAAAGCACCGAGTGAGCTATCAATATTGTGGGTCCGTGCTCAGAATAGTGCACATCTGGTATTACAAGTGAATGGTACTACCAGAGAATGTTTAGCACAGCCGACAGATAGGATAGAGCGTCAGTGGTAAATATCAATCAGTTCTGAGTTATGTCCTTCAGGGCAACAGCCACTAAAAATTTTTAGCCTCCTATGGTATATGCCAAGGTATTGACTGGTCTCTCTCTCTCTCTCTCTCTCTCTCTCTCTCTCTCTCTCTCTCTCTATATATATATATATATATATATATATATATATATATATATATATATATATATATATATATATATATATATATATATATACAGTATAAATATATATATCCAACCTCCAGATGTTAGCTTTTTACTATCAACTTATAATACGAGCACAAGAATAAGAGCGCTATTGACTTTACTTAAGCAGTGTTAGCGCTCAATAGCGCTAATATTTTTGCACTCCACTTGTAATCACAGTGTTGGAATTAGTGCACTTATCAATGAATGTTTTTTTAGGTACAATGTTTTCAGAATGTGTAATTTGTTGTGCCTGATTAAACCTAAACACGTACTTCAGGATCATAAATACACACTATCACAATAAATGAAGCTGGTCATTTGAATCAAAGTGTTTATGTAAGCAGGGTATTTAAAAAAACACATTCAATTATGTATTATTTAATTTAACATCACATACTATGACATCTAATGTAAGTTCTTCTTTACAATGCATGCGACCTTTAACATTATTCTACCCAAAACTTAATTTTGGTGATTAATGCAATAACCTTAGAAGCATAAATCTGCTCATTTGAAGGATTCAAATGAGGAATTATTGACAGCTGATATACCAGAAATGCCGAGATGAAGCACATTTTCTCATCTGTCCATCCGAATGTTAGAATATGTATTGATTACAATATGACATTGTGTAGGAACTCTCATAAATCTAAAGTCCATTAGATTAACACTGGCATTCAATTAACATAAAATGACATCCTAAAAGTTAAGCGGTGAATGAAGATCTACAACCAGATGAAGAGCACATCAGGAGCTGTTGTAGGGGGGTTTGAATGTCTTACAAGTCTGTGGAGGTCACTGAACCATTATGGGGTACTGCCATTTTTCATAATATTCTATAGATTAGTAACAATATGTCCATGAAACTCACACTTTATATGTTGTAAAGTATATATTTCTGTAAAAAAATGAATAATTTCCTTCTCTGATTTCCAGCGCTACGGAATTTGGCGGCGCTATACAAATAAATGATAATAATAATAATACTGGGAAATTACAAATAAAATCCAATTTACTTTTATAATCAAATCTACTTCTTTCTCCTTAGTTAAAACTTTCCATGAGAGCATACTGTGGTAGGTTCAGGAGCATGCTTGTGTCCTGAGCACATGCACATTTAATTTTGACCTCCATTTTGATATTTAAAGGGACAGGAAACCCCAAAATGTTCTTTTGTGATTTGGATAGAACATACAATTGTAATCTCAACTTTCCAATGTATTTCTATTATCAATGTGCTTCATTCTTTTTTTTATTCATTGTTGAAGAAACATTGGCAGTTAGCTGAACAAACTAGATAGCCAATCACAATAGAAAAATGTGTGCAGGCACCAATCAGCAGCTAGCTCCCGCTAGTGTAGGATATGTGTGTATTTTTTTTTTTTTCAACAAGGGATACCAACAGAATAAAGCACATTTGAAAATATAAGTGAATTTAATAGTGTCTTAAAAATGACATGCTCTATCTAAATCATGCAAGATTAATTTGGACTTTCTTATCCATTTAAGTTTTTTTATTTCATGTTACATATGGAATATATCATTTGTTTTGTTTTTTAAAAATACATTCTTTCTCTAAAATGTCTACTTTAAAAAACAAAAAGGATCAGTTTTACATCAGCAATTTTTTTCTACTTCCCAATAATTATTCCATTCTACCCTATCTAATCTGTATAAGGAGGCAGGGGGTGGCATACTCTTGTTTAAGGGGCACGGCTACTGATGGATTTCCATTGGCAGTACATAGCTTTCTCAAAGAGAACAATATAGGATACTTGGGCCCCAATTTATCAAAGTCTGGCGGACCTGATCCGACAGTGCGCATCAGGTCCGCCAGACCTCGCTGAATACGGAAAGCAATACGCTCTCCGTATTCAGCATTGCACCAGCGGCTCACAAGAGCTGCTGGTGCAACGCCGCCCCCTGCAGACTCGTGGCCAATCGGCCACCAGCAGGGGGTTTCAATCAACCCGATCGTACTCGATCGGGTTGAATTCCAGCGATGTCTGTCCGCCTGCTCAGAGCAGGCGGACAGGTTATGGAGCAGCGGTCTTTAGAAGACTCACCAGAAACACGGGCCCACAAGCTCCGTACAGAGCTTGATAAATGGGCCCCTTGGTTTACTTACAAATATGCACACGTACAATTAAAGGATACTATTTAGTTTAAATGTTTTGATTGACCCTTTGTAAAGATGAACAAAGAATGCTATATACAGTAGGCATTTTAGAGGCTTTAGTGGCTGAATGTAAATTGTGATATTATTATATACTATACATGTGCAAACCTATATTTAATTTCTGGTGTATTGTTAAAAATAGTCCTTTAGAACCACTGCCTTACACTGCCCAAAACAATCTCAATAATAAAATACACCACAGTTAATATCATTTTGCGTGTACATATTTTTTAATTATTTCTACAAAATCTGTTAAATATATGATGAGCTATCTCTTCGCTAACTGACTGTTCATCTTCCTCTCTTTATACTTTTGGGGGATGGATAATATTATGCCTCTTTGTGTACTGCCCCTAGACAAGAAGTACATTTTGGGGCCGATTTATCAAGCCACGTATAGAGCTTGATGCCCCTGAAGGCTCGCCGGAAACAGAAGTTATAAAGCAGCAGTCTAAAGACCGATGCCCGATAACTTATCCGCCTGTTCTGAGGTATCGGGCAGAAATCAACCTGATCAAAAAACGATTGGGTTGACTTACACCCCCTGCTAGCGGCCGATTGGCAACGAATCTGCAGGGGGCGGCATTGCACCAGCACTTCACAAGAGCTGCTGGTGCAATGATACATGCCGACAGCGTAAGCTGTCTGCATTTATCGATGTGCAGTGGACATGATACGCTACATTGTCTCATGTCTGCTCGCACATTAATAAATATGCCCCTTCATGTGTATTCCAAGAAGCAACCTAGTTTCACACATACGTGTCCACCATGTCATTGTCATCAGTTTGCAGTACACGGTACTCTGCTGATGAATCAGTTAATGAAATCAGACATACAGTTCCAAGGTTCCACTCCTCTGGGGAGCATAAGAAAAGAGGAGCTTAGTGATATAATAGCATCATTAAATGTATTTATATAATCAAAATGCAAGACTATCAATTAATATTACAAATAAATCATATTAATGGTTGGCATCTGATGATGGTAATCCTATGAGATAGTGTTACACTATGGACAAGCACATTATAAATAAGTAGCAAAAAGAGGCTGCTTCTTGGGTGGTAACTAGCCATAGAACAAGCTATTATGCTATTGTTCGTTCCCAGGTTGAGCGCTTCTCTCTTTTTATTTATGCAAATTATGACTCTTAGGGAAGTCTCCCTAAGTGTGATGTGGGAATCCAGACGAGGACCCGTTGCTCAGTGTGCCTAGAGGGATATGGCTGCACCTCACTAACGAGGCCCACAGTAGACCGAAACAAACGTCTTGGGTTTTACCGTTTCCCTTGTTCAGAGAGGGATTGTCTGGTATTTCGGGGCTAGACTGTACTGTTAAATCAGGATCAGACTGATATGCTTCAGGAAAGTTCTTCTCTGTGAAAGGCACATGTTGAGCAAAAAGAGGCTGCTTCTCGGGTGGTAACTTGCCATAGAACAAGCTATTATGCTATTGTTCATTCCCAGATTGAGCGCTTTTCTCTTTTAATTTATTTTAATTTATACATTATGAATAAGTATTCATACACCAAGGGCTAGATTACGAGTGGATCGCTATTAACAGCTCTCGTTCAGGCATCAACTTTGCTAGACGGAGGCTTTTTGTGATCGTTGGATTGCACTCGTAATACAAGTTGAAAGTAAAAATTTTGTACGTAAACCTGATGTGCACAAAAAAACAAAAAAAAAACATAATGCATTAACTTCTCCTATACACTTCAATGGGGCTTGAAATGAAAACTATTAAAAAAAAACATAAACACAAGTTAACCCGACTGCGTATATTCTAGAGCACTAAACCCAACATGAGATGTTAATATTTTACCTTCCAATGTTCTTCACATAGCAGAATATGTTCTATTTATTCTTAAATACATATGTATTGCTATAGATATATACTGTAGGTATAGGTATGTATTTTACATGAACAGTATCAGATAAATATATACAGTATGTGTGTGTGTATATATATATATAAAATAAAAAGTACAACATAGAAATGCGTTTTGCACATCCTGTTTCGCGATTTACATTTTAGCATGGTAGGTTTAGCACACATGAGTAATCTAAGATTAGTAATCTTAAGGCAAGTTATTGAAATATTTCATAAATTATATTAAAAAAATCATAAAAGCTATTACACATACTAAAAATATTCTAAATAATTCAGAGAACATTATATATTTTACAATATGTTTAATTATTTTCATTAATTATTCCAAAAAAAATGTAAATGTAATATTTCAAGAACTTGCCTTAAGAATACTAAATTGTCATGTGCACTAACCACATTAAAATCTAAATCTCGAAACACGATGTGAAAAACACATTTTCTACATTCCTATGTTCTTCGCATATACTTTTTATTATTATATATATATATATACTGTATATAGGAATAGATATATAGGTATATACAGATATACATAGAAATATGTATTTACTATAAAAGTACATTACCCTGTAAATGAAAAACATTGGAATGAAATACACAAATAAATATTCATATTTAGACATGTGTATGTTTGTATCTCAATGTTAAAGCCCTTTGCAGGACAATCTTTTTCTAACACCTGAGACCTCATATCTTTGTGCCACTATAACTTTTTAATGCAATATTTTTTTTATTAAACTGTACTGTTACTTGTATTTTTTATTTGTTTTGTGACACTTTGTTTATCTTGAGTAACAGTTAACCATAGCTCTGAAGTAACGCTAACCTGACACGTGTTAAATTTGATTGCACTCAAGCAAACGCATTTACTTTCAACTCGTAATACGTGCGTTATTTCTGACCCTCGCAAAGAGCACCACTCGTAATCCAGCCTTAAGAAAGGAAGATCAAAGTGTGAAATACATTTTCTTTCTAATCCCCAGTAAAACACCTATATATGAAAGTGCTAAACGTGAAAAGACTATTAATAATTTTAATTTGTTTTATGCTACAGAATAATACTTTAGTATGTTAATTTTGAGGACATTAAACACTTTGTGAATGTAAAATAAAGGGCCGGATTATGAGTAGAGCGCAAATATTATCTTAAGAGCAATAAGGGGTTTATTGGGGGGGGGGTTATGCTTGTCAGGCTTACTGCTTGTATTACAAGTTGAATGTAAACGCTTTATGCTAGAAAAAGTCCTAAAGCCTGTGTACACGGGCCAATTTTTTTAACTACCTCAGTCCCACCCCTTCCTCTCTCTCTCTCTCCCATCTCTTTTTTGTGCTCTCTCTCTCCCCCCTCTCTTTTGCACTCTCTCTCCCCTCTTTTGCATTCTCTCTCCCCCTCTCTTTTGCTCTCTTCCTCTCTCCCCTTTTCTTTTGCTCTCTTTCTCTCCCCCTCTCTTTTTCTCTCTCTCCTCTTTTTTTTTGCTTTCTCTCCCCTCTTTTTTGCTCTCTCCCCTCTTTTGCTCTCTCTCCCCTCTTTTGCTCTCCCTCTCCCACATCTTATGTACTCTCTCCCCCCTCTTTTGCTCTCTCTCTCCCTCTCTTTTGCTCACTCTCTCCCTCTCTTTTGCTCTCTCTCCCCCTCTCTTTTACTATCTCTTCCCCTCTCTTTTGCTCTCTCTTCCCCCTCTCTTTTGCTCTCTCTCTCCCTCTCTTTTGCTCTCTCTCCCCTCTCTTTTGCTGTCTCTCTCCCCTCTTTTGCCCGGCCACACCCACTCCTCACACCTTCCGGCCATGCCCCCATCACGACACGCCCCCATCACGACACGCCCGGCCACGTCCTTATCATGGCGCTCCCGCCTGGCCACGCCCCTTCCACGGCAGCTTCCGAAAAACACTTTCTCTGCTGCTCAAGGCCAGGTATGTTTGTCCTCGCACAGGCTCTACTGCTCATGACTGCATCTGACAAACATACCTGGCCTTTTATTATATAGGATGATTACCGCGTCCTCAGAGCTCTGGCTGTTTAGTGAAACAAAAAGTTGCACGAAACACATCAAAAATGCATTACAAAGTATAGTTACTATCAAAATAACACTATCTAATAAAAATATATAAGAAACATATTGCACACAAAAGTTATAAAGGCTCAAAGATATGAGATCTCAGGTGTTAGAAGAAAAAAAAAGACAGGCAAATGGCTTTAACATAGAGATATATACATTAACATGTCTAAAGATGTATATGAATGTATATATATATATATATATATATGTCTATATATGTTTACATAAGTATTTATAAGTGTGTATATATGTGCGTATATGTTTACATAAGTATTTATATGTGTGTACAGTATATATGTCTGTATATGTTTACATAAGTATTTATATGTGTGTATATATGTCTGTATATGTTTACATAAGTATTTATATATGTGTGTATATATGTCTGTATGTTTACATAAGTATTTATATGTGTGTATATATGTCTGTATGTTTCCATAAGTATTTATATGTGTGTATATATGTCTGTATATGTTTACATAAGTATTTATATGTGTGTATATATGTTTGTATATGTTTACATAAGTATTTATATGTGTGTATATATGTGCGTATATGTTTACATAAGTATTTATATGTGTGTACAGTATATATGTCTGTATATGTTTACATAAGTATTTATATGTGTGTATATATGTCTGTATATGTTTACATAAATATTTATATGTGTGTACAGTATATATGTCTGTATATGTTTACATAAGTATTTATATGTGTGTATATATGTCTGTATATGTTTACATAAGTATTTATATGTGTGTATATATGTCTGTATATGTTTACATAAGTATTTATATGTGTGTATATATGTCTGTATATGTTTACATAAGTATTTATATGTGTGTATATATGTCTGTATATGTTTACATAAGTATTTATATGTGTGTATATATGTCTGTATATGTTTACATAAGTATTTATATGTGTGTATATATGTCTGTATATGTTTACATAAGTATTTATATGTGTGTATATATGTTTGTATATGTTTACATAAGTATTTATATGTGTGTACATATGTCTGTATATGTTTACATAAGTATTTGTATGTGTGTATATATATATGTCTGTATACGTTTACATAAGTATTTGTATGTGTGTATATATGTCTGTATATGTTTACATAAGTATTTATATGTGTGTATATATGTCTGTATATGTTGGCATAAGTATTTATATGTGTGTATATATGTCTGTATATGTTTACATAAGTATTTGTATGTGTGTATATATGTCTATATATGTTTACATAAGTATTTGTATGTGTGTATATATGTCTGTATATGTTTACATAAGTATTTATATGTGTGCATATATGTCTGTATATGTTTACATAAGTATTTATATGTGTGTACAGTATATATGTCTGTATATGTTTACATAAGTATTTATATATGTGTATATATGTCTGTATATGTTTACATAAGTATTCATATGTGTGTATATATGTCTGTATATGTTTACATAAGTATTTATATGTGTGTATATATGTTTGTATATGTTTACATAAGTATTTATATGTGTGCATATATGTCTGTATATGTTTACATAAGTATTTATATGTGTGTACAGTATATATGTCTGTATATGTTTACATAAGTATTTATATGTGTGTATATATGTCTGTATATGTTTACATAAGTATTTATATGTGTGTATATATGTCTGTAAGTACATATAGTAGCAAAAGAAAGGATGCAGTTCGTCTTGTTTAAAATCCAAAATGTATTATTCCATAACAGGATAAAACCGGGTACTGCAACCCTCAGGTACACTCAAACATTCACGGGCGTAGCACAAGATGGCTCGTTTGAGTGTACCTGAGGGTTGCAGTACCCGGTTTTATCCTATTATGGAATAATACATTTTGGATTTTAAACAAGACGAACTGCATCCTTACTTTTGCTTCTACTTTCACATACCAGCTTTTTTCGTCTTTGTGGAAGTTCGTGATTTGGCTGGAGCAGGTGGACTGCATCCGATTGGCTTGAGGGCAGGTCACGTGGGAGTGTCGTAGAGGATCGCCAACGAGGTTTGTTTGGAAGCACCGCTAGCCGCTGGCATTGAGAGTGGCAAGAGGTATCGCCCGTGCTAGAATAGCGGCACTGGAGGGAAGGCGGACAATAAGCAGAACCAACCTCTGTTTGGCTATATAGTGAGTTTGGCTATAGCCAATGACTGTGTTCTCTCTCCTTGTTCCCCTCATAAGAGCCACACATATGCTGACACCTTTGATAGACTGCATATCATATAAATTGGTGTTTGTAAGGATCCTGGGTTTTCTCTGTACTTAAACTTGTAAGTACATATATACGCATAAAATACATAAATACATATGTACACACACACACAAACACACACACACACACATATATATATATATTTATTTTTATATATATATATATAAAAGTGCATTGGAGCCCTTTGTAGTCAAGTAGCTGAAAACATGAAAACATTTTATGCAATATTCATATTCAGTAAAGTGTTTAACTATGTATTTACTATACATTTTTCGCATCCCAACCTTCTACACATGACAGAATATGTTTTATGTATTTATAAAAAAGATTTTCCTATATATATATATATATGTATATATCTATACCTATATATAATTATGTATCTACAGTATATATATATATAGGTATAGATATATATGTATAGTTATATATTGTACCAAAAAAGCATCAGATATACGTAGAAATATTTATTTCTGAATAAATAGAACATATTTTTGAATGTGAAGAATATTGGAATATGAAATATTCATATTTTCATGTCGGGTTAGCACACATGAAAATATGTGATCGGGTTTGCAAAAGAGTGGGGTGTTTTTTCCTCCATTGAATTTTATGGGGGTATACGTAAATGCGCATACAATATTGTAAGCTCGGCTTTTTGTTAGCGCACAAGTGAAAACAGTTTACTTTCAACTCATATTACAAACGCAAACCCGACAAGTGCAAAAAAATCTTACATGTAGCAGAATAAACGCTCGAGCGGAAGTGTTAATTAGCGCGCCACTTGTAATCTTGCCCAAAATGTTTAATTATATGTAGTAAGAAACTTTTAAATATAGTTTAATTCTTTATTTTCTCCCCTTTAATTTAATAATGAAAATTGAGGGCTTTTTAATTTCTGTTAAAAGTGATAATACAGACTCCAAACTTAACACTGCTACATTCTGGACAGGAATTGCTTGCATATTTTAGAGACTCTCTATAACTGGCATCATCAGTGAAGGGAAGTAACATTGTAGCAGTGCAAATTGTTTTATGGAGACTAAAAGAATGTTCAGGCTAATATTCACGTTGAATACATCGCATTTTGTCTAGCATTTATAAAGTATTTAATATCCCACAAAATGTCTGTCAGAAGTTCAAAAAAGATTAGATTTCAGCATTCATTTGTATATTTAAAGGGACATAATAGTGCAAAAGTAAAATGTAATAGTTAAAGGGACAGTAAAGTCATTAATTAGACATTAATGATTTGTATAGAGAATACAGTTTTAAACAACTTTCCAATTTACTTCTATTATTTAATTTGCTTTCTTCTCTTGTTATCCTTTGCTAAAAAGGTTTATCTAGGTAAGCTCAGGAGCAACAAAGAACCTAGGTTCTAGCTGCTGATTGGTGACTGCATATATATACTGATTGCCATTGGCTCACCCATGTGTTCAGTTAGAAACCAGTAGTGCATTGCTGCTCCTTCAACAAATGATACCAAGAGAATGAAGTAAACTGGAAAGTTGTTTAAAATTGTATGTTCAACAGTGCACTTCCTGTTGATTCGGCCTGTGATTGGTGGTTACATATATGCTGATGCTCATTGACTCTGTCTCTATGTATACCCTCTCTCTCGCTCTCTCTCTCCCTTTCTCTCTCTCTCTCTCTCTCTCTCTCTCTCTCTCTCTCTATATATATATATATATATATATATATATATATATATATATATATATATATATATATATATATATATATATATATACTGTATATATATATATATATATATATATATATATATATATATATATATATATATATATATATATGTATATGTATATATATATATATATAAATAAATTTATTTTTTCAAGTGTATACATGATTCTACTAGTGAAATATTCTATCTTTTAAAAAAGCAACAATTGCCTAATCCCTATTCACACTTCACACAGCTTAAGCAGACAATGCTTTTAAGTAATAGTATTTATTTGTTACTGTTAAATCATCAATAGAAAAAAAAAATCAGAGCTATTAAAACATATATTTTACATTTAATTAATTCATTATCATACACCAATTTTAGATATTTTAAATGTATACTATATGCTTATGTAAACAATAACAATGTTACCAGACTTCTCGTGAATTCAAATATCAAAACTGTATGAGTAAAATGCTAATATATGCAATTTATAGATATGACCTATATTATTAATAAAATAAAAAAACAATTAAAAAAAAAACAATGTATCAGTTGATTAGTAGCAGTATTCACAAAAATATGATGGCTATAGTTACTCAAAACCCTTTCAATTTTTCCCCTTACTGTACAGTATCTTATTACCGGATACATTTCAGTAGAAAATTAATTTTCTGTTTTATTCTATTTGTGGATATGGAGCTCCCTCTTGTGGCAATTTACCATATTCACACCTTCCATGGAAATATGCTGTTTTTACACATTAATTTGATGAAAAATCAAGTTGTAACTCAAACTTTCGTTTTCTGTCTACTTGCTATTTAACTAAATTGATATTATAATATGACAAAGTATTCTGAGCTCTGCATATGTGAGTATTTTGATACCAAAAGCTAACAATATTTTATAATCATTATTTTATTAATATCTTAGTTAAAAGTATGGGTATTTTGGTTAATGTTGCTAGTTATGTATATTATTGTGTGTAATCTACTAATGTACTTAGATAATTGTATGAAAAAATAATGTTTAAAGGGACATTGAAATCAAATTTCAAGTTTCATGGTTCAGATAGAGAATGTATTTTAATAGACTTAAATTTACTTCTAATTACCTCTATTCTATTTACTCCTATCAAATTTTCTTCATTCTCTGTGTATACTTTTAAAAGCATACCTAGGTAGGCTCAGGAGTACTAAGGTACTACTTTTAGCTTGCTGTTCATTGGTGGCTACTCACATATACCTGTCATTCGTTCACTAGATGTGTTCGGCTAGGTCCCAGTAGCGCATTATTGCTCTGAAACTGCACTTTTATGTGTCTTAAAATGATGATTCAAAACTGAAAAAACTTCCATGTAACAATTCTAGAAAGCCCTGTTAAGCATAAGAATGTTTGGACATTAGTATGTAAGTTTGTCTTTATTCACTAACCCACATCATTAGAATAGTACACACTTATCTTTCTGGTTTCAAAAGTCTTGAACTATCCTACAATTTGAAGCTTTGAAAATAATCTCGATTCCAATCCACATGAATTAGCAAAAATGCTAGTAAAAGTTATGAATGCTTCAGTGATAGCTTGTACTGTGCATGCAGCATATGTGCATATGCCTCTTGCACTCTCAATCAAACACTGCATCTGCTCAGAGAGACAGTGGTAGCACTTGTTTTACGGCAATTATGCACATGCTCTCTAAGCATGCTAATTGTTTGAATGAGAGTGCACGTGGTATATGTACATATTCTCTGTGCACAGCAAAATTTAGAACTGAAGCAGTAATTTATTTGGCTAATACAGTACATGGGTATTGCAAAAATACTTCTCTTCTAAAGCAAAAATGTATTAATTTCCCTTTTGGCATTATGTCCTTTCAGCAGAAGCATAATTTATACACCTTTATTTGTATGAGTGAATGTACCATTTATACTTCACAAACATATCCCAAATGTACTCTAAAATCAGATTTAAAAAATCAGAGATGTCATAACATTTCTTGAATGTTTTTATGCTTTTGTGTTTGTGTTTGGGCGTTAATGAATTCAATGTAAAAAGCTGCAGAGCTTGCAGAACAACCTGACAGTTTTGGATACACAATTAGATTTGAGACAAAGTTTAGTCTGTTCTGATGTACTGGTGAAGAGTTTATGTAAACTTGTACTGAGTTCTGGATAATGCAATGTAGTATATATCTAGGAGGTACTCATAAAATAAGTGGGGTACTCAAACCTCACAAATATATTATTGAAGCTTATATAATCTCTACTTGAGCGACTGCCTATTCCTTTCTCACAAATAACTGCAATTAGTAACATTCAACCTCATGGTGCATACTTTTAACCCCTTGGATGCTGGACAGGACTGTATAGTAATGAGATAAGTCCTCTAGAAGCCAAGATAGTTTAAAACGCACAGGTTACAGTGCTCGGTTTTAATGTTTTAATCTTTTCTTTTTTTGTTTTCTTAAAAAATATGATGGGGTGTGTATCAAATGGCTGGAATCTTTATTAACCCTTTGAGTGCTAAGGTGAATTCTATATTTTTCTGTTTTTAACTATTTAAAAAAAACTTTTTCTTTAACTTTTATATTTTTCCCCCCAGATCCCCAAGACTTATACCATTAGGTTAGGCGATTACCTTTCCAATGGTAGGTCTTGGGGGTCTGTAGCTGCTTAGATCCCTGAGATACAGGTTTCTAAGCAGCATGCCCCCTTTACCTATACTTTGTATGGACAATTTTAAATAAAGTTGCAAGGTGATGTCATCACGTCATTACGCGTGACGTCACCGCACGTAACGGGAAGCCCTGGCGATGCCTGTCACTATGCAGGCCCGATCGCCGGGGTAGGAGCTGGTGGGGGCCCCCAGATTGGAAAAAAGTAGTTGAGTGCTAATGACGGCTCTGAGCCGTCATTAGCACTCAAGGGGTTAAATCCCATCATATTTTGAAAAATATTTTACCAGTATGTGTTTAAAATCTTGCAAAAATAGATTTATTTTACTGCAAATGGTTAGTAATCAGTTCGGTCTGTAATGGTATAGATGGACAACTGCTCAAACAGTAAGGGCCAGATTATAAAAGGAGCGTCGGTATTACAAGTAAATTGCAATGCGAACACGAGCTTGCTTCCATAGCCTCGTTCTGATTCTGTCACAGATGGCATCAGAACCTCACGCAGCAAAGGGGGTAAGTAGTGCAGCGATGGGCAGCATTTTTAAATATATATTTATATTAATATATACATATATATTTATGTGTTAATATGTGTATATACACATATTAACACATAAATATATATGTATATAATCATATACATATATATATTTACATACGGTCTATGGGAACACTCCAATACCACCAACTTTAGACCCCAAAACTGCTTAGTGCAGTTGTTGTTTTTTGTTTGTTTGTTTTTTAAAAAAAGGTAAAAAAAATTTAAAATGAAAAACTACAATGTTTGACCTCTGGTTAATTTTCAGAGCGCTAATTGCTACCACAAGCTGGTTGTAGCAATAACCAGCCACTTGTAATGACTGGTTAATTATCACGCTCCCGCAAAAGGGCAAATTTGTTGATTTGCGGGAGCGAGACAATTTAGCGTTCCACTTGTGATCTAACCCTAATATGTGTACACTTCTTATGTAAGGTGTGTATGTATATATATATATATATATATATTACTAAAAATTAATGTAAATGTTTCAAAGCTACAGGTGAAATGTTCTCCTGTAGCTACAATACATACCTTAATGTGCTCTGTAGAACATGGAGAACACACTAAGGTAAGTATTAACTGCTTAAAGAAAATAAATAATAAGGGAAACTAATGAATACTGATGGATTTGTCAGTATTTTTTTGTTTTCTCTATTTTTGCTGGTGCATTAATTCTGATTTTCGTAACAAATTGACAAATGTGCATTCATCCGAAAACAAATTCACATCTTCTCTAATATATATATAAACACATACACATACAGTTTTGGCTTATGAGGGAACCCTTCAGCGTTCTCATGTATTTTGTGTGTGTGTGTGTATATATATATATATATATATATACACGCACACACTCACTCAGTGCTGGAGGATTACAGTGTTGCAAACATTTCTGGAGAGATATTCTTCCATTCTTCATAGATAATGTTTTTTCAGCTGATCTTTGCTGGAGGTGTTTTGTTGTTCTACCTTTCTCTTTAAAATACTCCATATACTTGACCAGGTCATAGTTTTCACTCTTTTCTTCTTTAGAAATTATTTTGTGATGTTGACAATGTGCTTTGGATTGTTATCATGCTGGAATATTCCTCTTCTGCCAAGCTTCTGAAGACTGGGAGTCATCTTGTCAGACAGTATTTTGGTATATCCACAGGCATTAATGGTGCCATTTATAAATGTCACCTCCCCAGCACCTTTTGCATTCATGAAGCCTCATATCATCACTCTCCCACCTCTGTGCTTCACTATTGGGACTATGCATTTAATGTAATAATCCTGGCCAGGTTCATGCAAAACATTCTCGACCCCATCTGATTCGAACAAATTTATCTTGGTCTCATCTGACCAAAGAATGTGCTCCTAATATTCATCAGACTTCTTTTCATGCTATTTAGCAAAGTTAATCTTGCAGTTTTGTGCCAAAGAGCAAGCAAGGTTTTTTCTTGGATCCCGTCCTTAGAGTTTGACATTATGCAATGTCCTTTGCACTGTCTGAGCTGTCACAGCAACTCCTTCTGATAACCCCTGAGCCAAGTCTGAAGCACTTGCCGTCTGTTTTTCAGAGCTATATTGTGCAAGTAGGACTCTGTCCAGAGCATCATTTTAGGAGGACGGCCACTGCTGCTCTGATTAGTGGTACTATGGCTCATACCTCCTGATTACTTATGCATCTGTGTTTTGACTCATTTTAGTTAGTCACCAATCTTCCTGTGTCCTTTTCCATCTTTGTGAAGCCTCACAATCAGATTTTTAAATGTAGCTGGCAATTCTTTTCCATATGGAGCTATTGTGCAGATATGCAGATAAATACAGTTCAAAGGTCCAAAACTGAGAACGATTTGGTGTCCACAGGTCATTTTATTACCATGTTCATGCAATTAGGCTATTATACAGATGTAATACATTTTGTGTCAGTGATCACAGGTGAACTAACTGACATACTCCCATACATACATACTCACACACATACAGTCTTGAACTAACTGACATAATCTTATTCATACATACTCACACACATACAGTACATACTCACACATACATACTCACACATACAGTCTTGAACTAACTGACATACCCTCATACATACATACTCACACACATACATACTTACACACATACATACTCACACACATACATACTCACACACATACAGTCTTGAACTAACTGACATACCCTCATACATACATACTCACACACATACAGACTTGAACTAACTGACATACTCCAATACACACATACTCACACACATACAGTCTTGAACTGACATATTCTCATACAGACATACTCACAAACATACAGTCTGTAACTAACTGACATACTCCCATACATACATACTCACACACATACAGTCTTAAACTAACTGACATATTCCCATACATACATACTCACACACATACAGTCTTGAACTGACTGACATATTCCCATACATACATACTCACACACATACATACTCCCATACATGCATACTCACACACATACAGTCTTGAACAAACAGACATATTCCCATACATACATACTCACACACATACTCACACACATACATACTCACACACATACATACTCACACACATACAGTCTTGAACTAACTGACATACTCCCATACACACATACTCACACACATACAGTCTTGAACTAACTGACATATTCTCATACAGACATACTCACACACATACATACTTACACACATACAGTCTTGATCTAATCTGACATATTCCCATACATACATACTCACACACATACAGTCTTGAACTAACTGACATACTCCCATACATACATACTCACACACATACAGTCTTGAACTAACTGACATATCCCCATACATACAAACTCACACACATACAGTCTTGAACTAACTGACATACTCCCATACATACATACTCACACACATACAGTCTTGAACTAACTGACATACTCCCATACATACATACTCACACACATACAGTCTTAAACTAACTGACATATTCCCATACATACATACTCACACACATACAGTCTTGAACTGACTGACATATTCCCATACATACATACTCACACACATACATACTCCCATACATGCATACTCACACACATACAGTCTTGAACAAACAGACATATTCCCATACATACATACTCACACACATACTCACACACATACATACTTACACACATACAGTCTTGAACTAACTGACATACTCCCATACACACATACTCACACACATACAGTCTTGAACTAACTGACATATTCTCATACAGACATACTCACACACATACATACTCACACACATACAGTCTTGATCTAATCTGACATATTCCCATACATTCATACTCACACACATACAGTCTTGAACTAACTGACATACTCCCATACATACATACTCACACACATACAGTCTTGAACTAACTGACATATCCCCATACATACATACTCACACACATACAGTCTTGAACTAACTGACATATTTCCATACATACATACTCACACACATACAGTCTTGAACTAACTGACATACTCCCATACATACATACTCACACACATACAGTCTTGAACTAACTGACATATTCCCATACATACTGTACATACTCACACACATACAGTATTGAACTAACTGACATATTCCCATACATATATATTCACACACATACATACTCACAAACATACATACTCACACACATACAGTCTTGAACTAACTGACATATTCCCATACATACATACTCACACACATACAGTCTTGAAATAACTGACATACTCCCATACATACATACTCACACACATACAGTCTTGAACTAACTGACACATTCCCATACATACATACTCACACACATACATACTCACACACATACATACTCCTATACATACATACTCACACACATACATACTAACACACATACATACTCACACACATACAGTCTTGAACTAACTGACACATTCCCATACATACATACTCACACACATACATACTCACACACATACATACTCCTATACATACATACTCACACACATACATACTAACACACATACATACTCACACACATACAGTCTTGAACTAACTGACATATTCCCATACATACATACTCACACACATACAGTCTTGAACTAACTGACATACTCCCATACATACATACTCACACACATACAGTCTTGAACTAACTGACATACTCCCATACATACATACTCACACACATACAGTCTTGAACTAACTGACATATCCCCATACATACATACTCACACACATACAGTCTTGAACTAACTGACATATTCCCATACATACATACTCACACACATACAGTCTTGAACTAACTGACATACTCCCATACATACATACTCACACACATACAGTCTTGAACTAACTGAGATACTCCCATACATACATACTCACACACATACAGTCTTGAACTAACTGACATACTCCCATACATACATACTCACACACATACAGTCTTGAACTAACTGACATACTCCTATACATACATACTCACACACATACATACTCACACACATACAGTCTTGGCTTATGGTTGAACCCCTCACCACTTTTTTCCACTTCATTTTTGTACTATTGCTATCCATGTTGATCAGCATTCATCAGTAAGTTCAGTCCATTACGCAGTGAATAACATTTTTGTGTTTAAATAGTTTATTTTTTTAAATCAAATCTATTCTGAATGGCTTGGATAATCAATGATAACCAATGTGTCTAATTATTTTTAAATGCATTTGGTGCATAAACATTCCTCTAGTACCTTCCATGGGGGCAGTTTGTCACTGGTATTCTAATAATGATGTGTCAAAGAATTTTTGATCTTTCATATTACATTCCTTTACTTGTTGAAAACACATATTTTTGTCAATGTTAAAGTTCTAGGGGATGCATTTTTTCTTTCCCTTAAAGGGACACTCAAGTCAAAATTAAACTTTAATGATTCAGATAAAGCAGCTATTTTAAACAACTTTCCAATTTACTTCCATTACCAAAATGTGCACAGTCTTTTTATATTTACACTTTTTTTTGAGTCACCAGCTCCTACTGAGCATGTGCAAGAATTCACAGAATTTACCTACTACAATGCCTTGCAAAAGTATTCACCCGCCCTTGACTTTTTACCTATTTTGTTACATTACAATGTTTTATTAATCTGAATTTTATGTGATGGATCAGAACACAATAGTCTAAGTTGGTGAAGTGAAATGAGAAAAATATATACATAAAACTATTTTTTAGAAATAGAAAACAGAAAATTGGCATGTGCGTATGTATTCACCCCCTTTGTTATGAAGCCCATAAAAAGATCTGGTGCAACCAATTACCTTCAGAAGTCACATGATTAGTGAAATGATGTCCACCTGTGTGCAATCTAAGTGTCACATAATCTGTCATTACATATACACACCTTTTTTGAAAGGCCCCTAGAGGCTGAAACACCTAAGCAAGAGGCACCACTAACCAAACAGAGCCATGAAGACCAGGGAACTCTCCAAACAAGTAAGGGACAATCTTGTTGAGAAGTTCAAGTCAGGGTTAGGTTATAAAAAAATATCCAAATCTTTGATGATTCCCAGGAGCACCATCAAATCTATCATAACCAAATGGAAAGAACATGGCACAACAGCAAACCTGCCAAGAGACGGCCGCCCACCAAAACTCACTGACCGGGCAAGGAGAGCATTAATCAGAGAGGCAGCACAAAGACCTAGGGTAACCCTGGAGGAGCTGCAGAGTTCCACAGCAGAGACTGGAGTATCTGTACATAGGACGAAAATAAGCCGTACGCTCCATAGAGTTGGGCTTTATGGCAGAGTGGCCAGAAGAAAGCCATTACTTTCAGCAAAAAACAAAATGGCACGTTTTGAGTTTGCGAAAAGGCATGTGGGAGACTCCCAAAATGTATAGAGGAAGGTGCTTTGGTCTGATGAGACTAAAATTGAACTTTTCGGCCATAAAAGAAAACGCTATGTCTGGCGCAAACCCAACACCTCAAATCACCCAAAGAACACCATCCCCACAGTGAAACATGGTGGTGGCAGCATCATGCTGTGGGAATGTTTTCAGCAGCCGGGACTGGGAAACTGGTCAGAGTTGAGGGAAAGATAAATGGTGCTAAATACAGGGATATTCTTGAGCAAAACCTGTATCACTCTGTGCGTGATTTGAGGCTAGGACGGAGGTTTACCTTCCAGCAGGACAATGACCCCAAACACACTGCTAAAGAAACACTTGAGTGGTTTAAGGGGAAACATGTAAATGTGTTGGAATGGCCTAGTCAAAGCCCAGACCTCAATCCAATAGAAAATCTGTGGTCAGACTTATTTGCTGTTCACAAGCGCAAACCATCCAACTTAAAGGAGAAGGAGCAGTTTTTCAAGGAGGAATGGGCAAAAATCCCAGTGGAAAGATGTGGCAAGCTCATAGAGACTTATACAAAGCGACATGGAGGAGTGATTGCCGCAAAAGGTGGCTCTACAAAGTATTGACTTTAGGGGGGTGAATAGTTATGCACATTGACTTTTTCTGTTATTTTGTCCTATTTGTTGTTTGCTTCACACAAAAAAAAAAAAAAAAAAAAAACATCTTCAAAGTTGTGGGCATGTTCTGTAAATTAAATGATGGAAATCATCAAACAATCCATGTTAATTCCAGATTGTGAGGCAGCAAGATACGAAAAATACCAAGGGGGGTGAATACTTTTACAAGGCATTTTATATGCATTTGTGATTGGCTGATTGCTGTCACATTATACAGGAGTAGTGGAAATAGATGTAAATTTGAAATTTGCCAATAAAACATTTACTACCTATTTGAAGTTCAGGCTAAGTGCTCAAAATTGTTTTTTTTTTATTGTGCATGTGTTAATTATGCAATTTTACTGTATTTACTAGTCCTTTAAGAAAAAGTTAAAAATAAAACAACTCTTTTAAACCATTAAACTTGTACACAAATGAAATAGAACATTCTAAACATTTACTTATAATTGAAATGAAGTGTTTGGAGGTTTATAAATGTAATTATAAAATGAATCAAAAGGATATGAGATAAATAATTATTAAGTGGAAACTGAATGACTGAATTCTCAATACTGAACAACCTATTTACAGGGGCATTTTTCACTTTTCAATTCAAAAGCTAAAATGACTTAATAAAACCCAGAAAACACTTTTTAACCTAAAACTGAGTACCTCAAAAAGTTTTGAAATATAGGATTTATTTTGTGCAAATCACACTGAACTTTTCCCCTTCCACAGTGGATGACATTGACTTTTACACTATTCAAAATTTGCCACATCATTAAGTCAACATCTTAAAGGGACATTCCAGTCAAAATTTAAATGCACATAGATGAATTACATCTTTGAATAGAAACATATTTGTAATATACATGTATTAGCAAAAATGCTTCTAGTATAAGTTATCACTGGTTTAGTGTTAACATTTTTCTCTGCACGTGCATGTGAAGCATAGCTAGATATTGTTACTGCCCCCACATTTTAAATAATTCAGCTGCTCAAATAATCAGTGGGGCTTGTATCATGTCAGCCATTAACAAATTGAGTCATTACCAGATGGTACAAGCACCAGAGGCTCCATGAGCAAGTGTTGTGTTTAAAATGCTGGTGCACGGTGCATACTTAAATACACTTTTGAAACAGCTATAGCTTTCATTAGAAGCATTTTTGCTAATGCATGTATATTACAAAATCGCTTCTGTTCAATATGAAAATGCACCCATGTGGTTTCCAATTTTGGCTGGAATATCCCTTTAACTACCCAACTGCAGAATGATTTATATGATGTAAGAGATTAAAAGCTTAGTGGCAATAGGCCACTGATAATTTGTAGGCGGGGCAATACATGGGATGGGCGTATTTACATGCAAATGTGCAGTGTTATGGTTTATGGGCAAGTCTCAGCAGGGCACTGTCTGTTAAAAGTGGGAAACTGAGGTGCTGCAGGCAGGACGCAGGCTATGCCTCCCGTGACAATTCTAAAAGATGCGGCAGAGTTGGGAGCTATGTAACAAACACACATGTCCAGTATATCGATAACGCCCCTGCCCTGTTAAATGAAGGATCATCTGAACGTTCTAGATATGAAATGCCTATTACGTATCTCACAAGACTGTTGTGTTAGAATTATAATACCATGCTTAATAAAACTATATATCTGATATTATTTTCAGAGCATTTTATTTTTTGCTCCTCCCAGGTGTTCATCAGTACCATACCAAATCCCCCTTTGGTGATTTTAAAATATTGTAAATTTTAGTGCTTTTTAAGACCTGAGGTAAACCATTTTCTTTACAGTATAGCACAGAACTACATGGAGAACTCCACTGCTTAGGGCTTGAGCGACATCTCACATGAATTTTACTGCATGTCCTCATAGAATTCTATTATGTGAGCGATGCATCACTCATGTTATTCGACAAACAGATGTAAGCACAAAATAGAAGCACTACTGATTGCACTTAAGTGATGTTAAAGCATAATAGTGCAAATGGGGGGTGGGTGTTAGCGCGTGCATGGGTGTGCGTGCACGAGCGCTAGTACTTAAATAATGCCGGTCCTGGGATGGAGGGAGAGGGAAAGGGGGGGTCATTCGATATAAAGAAAGGGATCTGGGAGGGGGTAGACTGTTGAGGGGGGGCGGCTACACTACAGAAAATTGGCTTTTATGCCAAAATAAAAATAAAACGCTCTATACTAAAGCTAAAATTAACCCTACACACTCTCTACAAGCTACCTTATTAGCCCCTTAACTACTGGGCATAATACATGTGTGGTGCGCAGCAGCATTTAGCGGCCATCTAATTAGCAAAAAGCAATGTCAAAGCCATATATGTCTGCTATTTCTGAACAAAGGGGATCCCAGAGAAGCATTTACAACTATTTGTGCCATGATTGCTGACAGATATCAGTGTTCCAATGTAACTATCGCTAATTTTGAAAAGAAAATGGTTGCTACTTGTATTTATTGCCCTATAACTTCCAAAAAAAAGCAAAGAACATGTAAACATTGGGTATTTCTAAACTCAGGACAAAATTTAGAAACTATTTAGCATAGGTGTTTTTAGGTGGTTGTAGATGTGCAACCGATTTTTGGGGTCAAGTTAGAAAAAATTGTGTTTTTTTCGATTTTTTTCATCATATTTTATCATTTTTTATAGTAAATTATAATATATGAATAAAATAATGGTATCTTTAGAAAGCCCATTTAATGGCGAGGAAAACAGTATATAATTTGTGTAAGTACAGTAAATGAGTAAGAGGAAAATTACAGCTAAACACAAACACTGCAGAAATGTAAAAATAGCCTTGGTCCCAAACGGTCAGAAAATGGAAAAATGTTGTGGTCCTTAAGGGGTTAAAATTGCATGCTCTATCTGAATCACGAAAGAAAAAAATTGGGTTCAGTGTCCCTTTACAGCCAGATCATCTAAAGCTCTTTTTGGCCTCTCTAGGGACCATGGGACAAAGCACATAATTGTCACACAAAAGCAAAAGGTGGTTAATATCCCTTTAAATGACATCTCACTCTAAGCTGAACTAATTGGACCTGGACATAATATTATATAATTAAAATGATTTCTATTTAGTAAGCTTAATAGTAATATTTATGTACAGAATTATGCTAATAATGTTATATATAATTACAAAAGTGTTACATTCAAGAGACTGCATATGTTATCACGTTTAATAAGAAATGTTTTTCATGTGCATTTGATGTACATAATTATTTTTAATGCAAAATAATTATTTTTAACCAATCAATAAATTGGTCTCTCCAATGTATGTTTCTGCAATAGCAAACAAACATGCACATACAGAACAATAACACTGAATTAGTATTAATGCTAAACAATGTTTTACTTTTCAGCTCAAGAAATACATTGTCTGCCATTTACAGGTTAATCTAACTATTTTCTCTTTTTGCTTCCATTCCAGATATCTGTAAATGATGCCCGAACGCTTCTCCCATCTACTATAATACGACAATAACCTAATTTGTTGGATACAGATGACACAAAAACAAAAGGTTTTAAAAGGCTTCAAAAGAAAGACGTAATGATATGCAGGCCTCTGGCTTAGTCAGGATAAACTATACATACATCCCTACCAGGGCTCTGTCTAAGCTTCTCCTCCAACTGAGCTATTAAGGAAGAGATTGGCTAGACCACAAAAATTATTTTGGTCAATATCACTGTGGTACTTCTCTCGAGGCTACGTGTGATAGGAACCGCAATGGGATGCTTTTATATTTATCTATGTATCACCCCTCAAAATAACGACAACGGAATAAATGTATAACAAAATCAACTTGGATTACACAAATTATATTTGGACTAAAATAATAAATATCAGTCTAGAGCTTAAACTCTCCCTAAATGGTAGTTACAGATATATTTTGGGGGCTTGCATTCACTACCCATGCACATACTGTTTTTTTGGCAGGTGTGCATGGCATTCCATCTGTCATGGTGGCACTATGCCCAACATCAAGGTGGTATTATGTTCCTCTGGGCAAAGGTGCCAAACAAAGACAGGTTTAAAAAGAGTAGGCAGCATTATTTTGGGAATGATGAAAAATACAAAAAAATACAGTTTCTGACATCTTTGGTTTATAAGCAACACCTATTTTTTATAATGATAGATGTGTTTGTTGTTGTCTTTTGTTCAACAGCTAAAAGAATTCAGCTCTGCATATTTTTCCACATTTATATTTGGCCTGTAAATGTCACAAATATTAATATTTTATCTATATATTGTTGAGGTGGTTATGTGTAAGAATTTTATTTTTATAAAAGTAAAGTATCATTTTTTTTTTTTATCATAAAAACGTACTGGTTCATATTACTGGTATTGAAACCGAAAAAAACACACCTTAATCAGAGAAAGAATTTATATTTCTCCACCACAATTGTTATCAATGCACTCACAAGAAAATATTTTATGAAAATACTGTACGTTAGAGTTGTTGGCAGAATAATTAGAAAAATTGAAAAAAATAGCTGCAAGACTTCAGATTATTTCCTCTGCATTAAATAAATGCTAGATATAAAGATGTATTCAATGCAAAGATTAGCATGAGAATAGTATATATGTGTGTGTGTGTATATATATTTATTTATTTATTTATATACATATATATATATATACTATAGGATGTTTTATTATAATGTAATAGTGGTTTATAGCCCTTTAAATTGACACTAAACTTAAAAAAGTTATGATCCATAAAGTGGCCAGATCTGTAAGAAAAGCCTATTTTCTTTGTTACTGCATTCAGTATATGGGGCATATTTATCAAGCTTCGTACGGAGCTTGATGCCCTGTAAGTTATAACCTGTCCGCCTGCTCTAAAGCCGGTGGACAGAAAGTTGATTGACAACCTCTGCTAGTGGCCGATTGGCCGCGAATCTGCAGGGGGCGGCATTGCACCAGCAGTTCACAAGAACTGCTGGTGCAATGATAAATGCAGACAGCGTATGCTGTCGGCATTTATCGATGTGCAGCGGACATGATACGCTACATCGTATCATGTCCGCTCGCACATTAATAAATAAGCCCCTATGTCTATAGAAGGCTGAAATAAGGCACCTATATATATTAATCATCTTTTCGACTGAGAGACTCAGTTTTTTCTTCATTTAAACTGTTGTGACTAAGTAAAAAGTATAAAGTCGAATAGACTTGATCACACTTAGAATATTGTAGCACTATGCCTCTAGAGTTGCCATATTTCTTTAGTGTTTTTGTTAACTGGCTATGCTAATTAACATAGATGAGCATAAACAATTATGCAACATAACACTGAAACTAAGATAATGGGGCTGATTTAAATGATTGTTTACTTCAAATAAGATTCTTATACACTTAGAAGTTTCCAATAACAATGTCTTTATTTATTCTTTATTATCTTCTTTACCTATAACCTAAAAAATAGCAGTTTGGTGTAAGCCATAACCTATGTGAATATCTGACAATACAATATAAATGCAAGATGGCCATACAATGCTTAACCCCTTGAGTGCTAACGACGGCTCTGAGCCGTCGCTAGCACTCTCCCAACTTGAGGGAGATCTGGGGGCTCCCACCCGCTCCTACCCCGGCGATCGGGCCTGCATAGTGACAGGCATCGCAATATGCACGGTGACGTCACGCACAATGACGTGATGACGTCACCACGCAATTTTATTGAAAATTGACAATGTTAAGAATAGGAATAGGGGGCATGCTACTTAGAAGCCTGTATTTCAGGCATCTAAGCAGCTACAGACCCCCAAGACTCACCATTGGAAAGGTAATCGCCTAACCTTTCCAACCTTTCTAAAGACCGCTGCTCCATAACTTGTCTGCCTGCTCTGAGGTGGTGGACAGAAATCAACCTGATTAAATACGATCGGGTTGATTGACACCCCCTGCTAGTGGACGATTGGCTGCAAATCTGCAGGGGGCGGCATTGCACCAGCAGTTCACAAGAACTGCTGATGCAATGATAAATGCCTACATCGTATCATGTCCGCTCGCACATTAATAAATTGACCCCTAAGTGGAGGTTATTTTAGTGCTAGGTTGAAAGGGACAGTCTACTGTGATTTTCTCCCCTTTAATGTGTTCAAAAATGATCCATTTGACCAGCTAAAATGTATTAAATTGTTTACAAATAGCTCCATTACATGCATTTTGTCATTTAAAATAGCTGTTTCTGTCTTTTTGTCTTTTTAAACTGCCACATATACTGGAAATGTTAGTACAACATTACTGGATATAGAAAAGATATGTGAACAAAGAGATTTAGAAGGTATCACAGGGGCGTGAAACAGTTAGGACCTAAAATGTGTTTGTACAAAGATATAAAATAAGGAGAACTGCTCTCCCTGCAAGTTCAACTCATTTGATTGGGTTGTGGTTTACGTTAGCAGAAGAAGTTATTTCATATACAAAAATAAAACTAAAGAGCAATTTCTCATATGTTTAAACTTTGCATCTGGTATAACAAGTCATTTGAAACACAGAATACCCTTTCCATTAAAGCCTAGCATTAGAGTTAAGATTTGGGCTAGGATTAAGGATAGGGTTTGGTTTTGGGATTGTATTAGGGCTAGGGCTAGAATTAAAGTTAGTGCAAGGACTAGGTTTAGTACTAGGGCTAGGGTAATGGCTAGGACTAGGTTTAGTACTAGGGCTAGGGTAATGACTAGGACTAGGTTTAGAACTAGGGCTAGGGTAATGGCTAGGTCTAGGTTTAGTACTAGGGCTAGGGTAATGGCTAGGATTAGGTTTAGTACTAGGGTTAGGATAATGGCTAGGATTAGTCCTGGGGTGAAGTTTAGGGTTATGGCTAGAATTAGAGTTAGGGCTAGGGTTATGTAAAGGATTAGGTCTAGGTTGAAGGTTTTGGGTTAGGGCTACTATTAGTACTAGAGTTTAGGATAGAGTTAGAATAAGGGCTAGAATTAAGGCTACTTTTAGGGTTAGGGTTATGTATAGGATTAGGGTTATGGCTAGTATTAGGGCTAAAATGGCTATGGTTAGGGATAGTGTTAATGATAGGTTTTAGGATAGGGTTAGGATTAGGGCTAGAATTAAGTCTAGGATTAGGGTTAGGGTTATGGTTAGGATTAGGGTTATGGCTAGAATTAGAGTTAGATCTAGGGTTATGTATAGGCTTAGGTCTAGGTTGAAGGTTTTGGGTTAGGGCTACTATTTGGACTAGAGTTTAGGATAAGGATAGGATAAGGGCTAGAATTAAGGCTACTTTTAGGGTTAGGGTTATGTATAGGATTAGGGTTATGGCTAGTATTATGACTAAAATGGCTGTGGTTAGGGATAGTGTTAATGATAGGTTTTAGGATAGGGTTAGGATTAGGGCTAGAATTAAGTCTAGGATTAGGGTTAGGGTTATGGTTAGGAATAGGGTTATGGCTAGAATTAGAGTTAGGGCTAGGGTTATGTATAGGCTTAGGTCTAGGTTGAAGGTTTTGGGTTAGGGCTACTATTAGTACTAGAGTTTAGGATAGGGTTAGGATAAGGGCTAGAATTAGGCTACTTTTAGGGTTAGGGTTATGTATAGGATTAGGGTTATGGCTAGTATTAGGACTAAAATGGCTGTGGTTAGGGATAGTGTTAATGATAGGTTTTAGGATAGGGTTAGGATTAGGGCTAGAATTAAGTCTAGGATTAGGGTTAGGGTTATGGTTAGGAATAGGGTTATGGCTAGGGTTAGGCTAGTATTAGTGCTAGGGATATGGCTAGCATTAGGGCTAGACTGGGATTAGAGTTAGGGTAAGGACTCGTATTGCTTCTCTTTCTGTACACTAAAATCTTTTAATGTGTCATTTCAGTGGTATCATTTGTAGAGTCACAGCATTTGGGTACAATATTTTGAGTCAATTTTAAAATTTGATAACAGAAATACACTGGAAAGTTGTTGTTTTTTTTACTTTGTACACTGCTTGAATAATGGAAGTTCCATTTTGACTTAAATGTCCATTTCACTAGGTGTAATTTATGTAACTTTTCCCTAATACATGTTAAATGTTAATGTAACATATTCTGTTAAGAATGTAAAAGGATATTGGCTATTAGACATATTCATTTGGATTTAGACTAATGCCACAAATTACTACATTTGCTGTATTCTTTGGCCTATATTTAACAAGGTCTGGCGGACCTGATCTGACAGTGAGGATCAGGTCCGCCAGACCTCGCTGAATACGGAGAGCAATACGCTCTCCGTATTCAGCATTGCACCAGCAGCTCACAAGAGCTTGATAGATAGGCCCCTTTGCATTTTCTTGAAAATACAAAAAGAACACAGTTGATTCATTCATGCAGTTAAAGGGATAGTAAAGTTCAGATTACATTTTAATTATTCAGACAGGGCATGCAATTTTAAACAACTTTCTAATTTACTTTTTATCATCAAATTTGCTTTGTTCTCTTGCTATTCTTAGTTGAAAGCTAAACCTAGGTAGCCTCATATGCTCATTTCTAAGCCCTTGAATGCATTTGACAGGTTTTCACAGCTAGAGGGTGTTAGTTCATGTGTTTCATATAAATAACATTGTGCTCATGCAGGTGGAGTTATTTAAGAGTTAGCACTAATTGCCTAAAATGCAAGTCTGTCAAAATATGTGAAATAAGGGGCAGTCAGCAGAAGCTTAGATAAAAGGTAATTACAGAGGTAAAAAGTATATTTCTATAACAGTGTTGGTTATGCAAAACTGGGGAATAGTGAATAAAGGGATTATCTTTTAAAACAATAACATTTTTGGTGTTTACTATCCATTGAAAAATGTTAATCTACAGGTGGGAAACATTTTTCTGCAGGTGGCAAATTAACACTATTCAATAACTATCCAGCTCTGTCCTTGTACGTTAAATAAAACTTGTGTCAGCCAATAAATATGAAGCTGTGATGGTCTAAAAAGCTCTCAAATCATAGTATGATAATGTAACCTTCTCCAGCAACCTATAAACATATATTAGAAATGGGTGGGGATAGTCTTTCTCATGCCTTTAAAGTCTGGATTCTGGTTGGATGGCAACCAGGGGTTAGGTTCCAGAAGGAATGGTTGTAAATCAAAACCGTTGTAAATTGAAACCCAGTTTATAAAGTAAGTCAATGGGAAGTGAGGGAGTTAGGTTCCAGGCCCCTCTCAAAACTGTCATAAGTAACACCTAATACATTTATTTTTAAAGCTTTTACATGAAGACTTGAAATGCTAAACAGCATTATAAACCTAATAAAATAATCACACAACACAGAATATATAATTAAACTAAGTTAAATGAACAAAAACATTTGCTAAACAGCATTATAAACCTAATAAAATAATCACACAACACAGGCTTCACTTGCATTTTTCTGCAAACAGTTCTTTCTATGCATTCCAATCTGGAATGATTTATAGACAGGAAGATCTTGTTCCTTTGAAATCTGCTCAATAGCTCAGGTCTGGTTAAACTGATGAATTTCAGCTTGCTTGGCTTTGCTGCAACACAAGCGGACAGCTCCACCTACTGGCTATTTTAATAAATGCACTGCTTCTCAATGCTTTTCAATAGCAGTTACATGACTGGGAAAAAAGGTTGTTATTCTGAAACGGTGTAAATTGAACCGTTACAAAACGAGGGCCACCTGTACTATCCAATCAATACTATAAGTATCAATACTATCTTATACATGTATATACATACCTGTGTGCGTTTTCATTACAATTTAGGACTGTTAAAATAAATTGTTGTTATACATCTTATTATTGGCCCATTTGTTATTTGTTTCTTTGGAATGCATGATGTATTATGTAAAGTTTTGTGCATTACTAATTATATTAATGTGTAAATGCTTAAAGGGACATGAAAACCAAAAGTTTTTTTTCATGATTGCGATAAAGAACATAATTTTAAACAACTTTCCAATTTACTTTTATCATCTTATTTGCTTTATTGTATTTGTATCCTTTATTGAAGCACTACTACAATGCACTACTGGGAGCTAGTTAATGCACTGAGCCAATGCATGAGGCATTTATGTGCAGCGACCAATCAGTAGCTTATGAGTCTACCTAGGTATCCCTTTAAACAAAGAATATCAAGAGAACAAAACAAATTAGATAATATAAGGTAATTGGAAAGTTGTTTAAAATCACATGCTCTTTCTGAATCATGAAAGAAAACATTTGGGTTTAAAGTCCCTTTAAGAACTGGATGTGATAGTTCTCTCCATAGGCTAAACAGTGGCAATTTCCATTTAGTAGATTTTTGTACAATAAGGGTAAGCAGAATGGGCATAGTTTGTTTATTGGGCACCATGGATACAGCGAAACCCAAACAAACATCAATGTCATATCCATTTAGTGATTTGTACACTATTTTCTTGTGTGAGTCAGATACACGTTAGAGGTGTCATGGAGGTTCATATAACCATTGTGTTCATATTAGTTACCATGGAAATCATACATTATTTGTGTATAGCTGAAACCAGAATAATACTCATCAGCATTTCAGGTTAGCAGTTTTTTTTTTATCTGTAGCTTTAGAGAAGTGTAAAGTAATATGTTCAGTTTTGCCTTTCAGTTGAAGACCCAACCAAAGGCATTGGCTAATACGTTTTATTGGCCATTGATAAAACCTTTCCTACTCTTCAAAGAGGAGCTAGAGTGAATTTCCCCAAGCTGGAGTATGTTGTAGATTGCTTGTGCTTTTCTGTGTGAAGGACAATACTGCACAGTGATTACAGCAGTGCACAAGCTTATGTACATGTAGCCTCTGATTGGTCACATATTTGTGAGGGTTTTCAAGGGGTGTATCACTGAATGCTGGATCTGTAAAACTCGGCAAAGTATGTATTATATATATATATATATATATATATATATATATATATATATATATATATATATATATGCTACTTAAGTGACCCTGTATTAAGAACTGAATTCTGTAAGTTTGGGGATATTCGTTTCTGGAAACCTACAACATTTATCATGATGACTGATTCAGGGCATCTTTAGCTTTCTTTTCAAGCTAAACTCCTTTTTACAAATTCCTCAAGGTGATGGAAAGTTGGAAAGAGCATTCATTGATGTGGTGCTTCTCTCCCAGGGTTGACGCCTGAATAAATGATTAGCTTAACAAGAGGCCCAGGAATCCTCTCCAGAATCAAGCTTAGTCCCGAAGACAACGCAGAAACCTCAGCGAAGGCTTATACTGAAATAATAATTTGTACTAATGGGGCACTCAATTAACAAGTGATTAACTAATTATGGCTATCAAAGTCCTAATTTAATAAGTTAAAGACAGGTCACGGTACAAGCGCTCCAGAGGCGACGGTATCCTGCACCCCCAGTGTACCATGTCATATTACACCGAATATCTAGAACATATCGAATGCTTCTCGGTCTTTCTTATTTTCAAACAAATCATTTCTCATTTAAAAAAAAAACTACATTTCTGCAAGCTGTTCTTGTCTATTAGTGGAAAGCTGTGACTAAGTCAGGCAGCTGCAAATTTTAAAGGGCAGAAGCTGACATGATGTTTTAAAGATAGCATTTTAAAAATGTTTGTATTATAGAAAGATAGAAGCTTGGCAACTTATTTTTTGAATTAACTGCGAACTTAAATGAACTCTGTCTGTTGTGGGCTGTTCCTCCTATATAATACATTTTGCAGCTGCTGAAAAAAACTGCATTTCTGGGTTGTGTGTTTTTTTTAAAAAAAAAGCTGTTTATTACAGATTAAAAAAAATGCAAATGCAATTGGCATACAGCTATAACCATATGCCCATTTGACCTAGGAAACATAAACCTGTTGTTTAATCCAAGGAACGGATTACAGCTTAGTTTATAGTAAGTTCTTTTCATATGGAAATTTCTATTCACGGCACAGATTTGTATTTAATGGCATAAACATAAAAAAATCCCTATTTTTAATTCCATTTCTGTGAACCTATAGGTTTTTGAGTGTCTACAAGCATACATTAATGTTAATTTCATCAATCTCTTTTGTATTTTGTTAATGTCACAATCTGCTCAGAGATCTTGCCAAGTTTCTTAACTGTCATGTTAATTCCAAGACCTATTCGGCGCTCTTTGACATTTCAGGACAGAACATGGCAGTAAAAATAGATTAAACAGCTTACATGTATTATAAAACCCCAGAACTTTACAGATGGTGGCATTAGATTTGCAAGAAAAATAAATAAAAAATAATAATAGTAAAAAAAAAAAAAACAGCAGCTTGGCACAATACAATAATGAAACAGTCCACTGATTTCTAAAGCAAATATCTCTCCACACAAAGATCATTCCATATAGGGCATGTTTTGCTGAGAAATATTTAGAAAAAAAAACAGTAATAAAGCCTTTTTTTTTTAGTTCAGGATGTATCACAGTTATTCTAAAGAGATTACAAATTAAGATCTTAACAGTCATGCAGTGTGTGTATGTGTCTGTGTTTTTCTGCATGTGTTTGTTTGTGTCTTTATGTGTGTGTGTGCGTATGTGTGTCTGTATGTGTTTGTGTCTCTCCATGTGTTTCTCTATGTATATGTGTTTGTGTGCATTTCTGTGTCTGTGTCTACGTGTGTTTGTGTATGTATGTGCGAGTCTCTACTTGTGTGTGTGTGCGTGTATCTACGTGTGTGTGCACGTGAGTATGTGTGTGTTTGTGTCTACGTATGTACATATGTGCCAGTCTCTTTGTGTGTGTGTGCCAGTGAGTTTATGTGTCTGTGTGTCTCTATGCGTACGTATGTATGTGAACAAATTAAATGTATGTTAATTTCCTTTTGTTTGTTTTTCCAGACATGTCATAAAGTGTCTGGGTAGTTTTTCTTTAAGAGTACTTATTAATTCCATCATTCTTACTGAAATGTTGATGAATGGTTCACAACCTTTTGCAAGCTCCTCCCTTTTTTTTATTCTAAACTGTTCGCTCATTATTTGCTCAGCTTTTTTCCCACAACCTAGACAGCTTGTCAAGGCAGCTTAAATAGAGCACTACAACTATTAGAAAGTGGCATTCAGGTCTCATTTGATCTACTAATACTTTATGGTGAGATGATAATTAGTATAGTCTGCTGTGTAAGTTGGTTATTTCTTTTATTATTTTAAAGGGCAAAGCTACTTCTCAATCACTAAAAAAGTATTATCTGTTGATGAATTCAAAACTAACAGATACATTAAAAATATTCCCCATCTGCTGGGGACCACAGTGCACAATTCTTTTCAGATGACATAATCCAGATTGATTTGTTCAGCAGATAAAATCCAGTCCACTTCTGGCCTTTATGGACGCAACACAATACCAGTCTTTATGCAGCAACAATATAACATAATGGGATAGGAATGTGCAAAATGACTGTTCTTAAATTACTGTGACACACAAGGGCCCAACACAAACTAAAGTTTAATGTAAAAAATCATTATGGGGAGATTACTAAAATGCTTGTGTTAACAAGGTCAATTCAAATCTCTGTTTTACTTCAGGGAAAATATAAACGCATCTCTATCTTGAATAGCTAATTTTGTCATAAAAAAAACCCCAAAAAAACTATTTACTAATTTAGCAAGTGACATTCCAGGGTGAAATACACTGTATTGAAATACATTATTTTTGTTGTTGTTAAAGGTAAATAAATAAATAAATAAATAAATAAATAAATAAAAAGGCAAAAGTTACCGCCACATAAAATGTGTTGAAAAAACAAACATTTTTAACATGAATATAAGAGCCAGTAATTGATTTCTCACTAAACAATGCAGGCAGCTGCCTAGGGGAACACACTTTAAAACGGTGCTTGCCTGGTGTCCATACATAGTACAGTAAAGTTGGCTGCACAGTACAGCCAATAAGAAACGATGGTCTTGTTTTTATCGAGATGTAAAAAATGGAGCCATAAGCTGCCGAAGTTGCCAACAGCTACCAGGTTTCCATTGAAATATTTTGTGCAGTGCGTGCAGCTGCTCTTTTCATGTAGTTGTAAATTTACGTTGTGATAGCGCTTCCATCCGACGGCAGATTCCTTGAAAATCGCGTCATAACAAGTTAATTGCTATGGTAAGCGACCTTACACTATAACACTTATGTTTAACGTCTGTGCTCCTTACCTGTGATCACCTCTATAGAGAAACGTCATTAAATTATAATAATATATTTAATATTTATTGCTGCCCTAGGCATAGGTCTAGTTTGAATTTTGTAGATATATGCTTGCATATATTTTTATATCTAAATGCATGTATTGATATTTCCATAAGAACATAAGTGCAACTATTCCTATACATGGGACAACAATAAATATTACATATAACCATTGTTTTCTACATTGAAACACTTGCATTATTTGCAAGTTTTAAAACTCCAAACAGAACTAGGCCTATTAAAAGCAAATTTCCTCTTGTATACCTAGTTGAGCTGGGTGTAATTTTTTTCAATTTATGGATATGCTCCGACAGTGTATTAATGGTTTGCATTTTCATTAGAAACATGGTGCAAATTAATACTTAACGGCTTCTAATCATTTTTATGGGACGCAAAAATATTTTGATATAATGTGCCATCGGAAGCAGTCGATACTCGAAATTGCTTCCAACAGCACATTTATCGGTTTGCGACCTTGCACAAACCTAATTACAACTCAATGGAAATGAGCCCTATACTGGAGATTTATATGGTTTTAAGTAAATGGGCTCCATGTATGAAGCAGCGAAAGCTGCTCCGGAGCCTTTGCGGGGCAGGTTCGCATATGCAAGCCTGCTTCCCTCAATGTAAGAAGCAGCGGTCATTAGACCGCTGCTTCCTACACCCTACGCCACCTCTTAGGTGGCGAAGCAAAATCACCGACAGCACGCTCGCTCTCGGTGATTGACAGCCCCTTCAGTCGCGTGATTGGTCGCGCGATTGAAGGGGCGGGCATTACACACTCCGATGAGTGTGTAATGATACATACGGGCAAGCGGATCAATAGATCCGCTGCCCGTGTGTAGTGAAGGCGGGCGGACAGCTTCGCGCCCAATGTATGTGTGTGGGCTGACAATAGTGTAACATCTAGTGGTAACACAATTAGGTGAAAAGGTGGGGGCATGTCTTTAAATTATACCTAGAGGCAACTGCTTGAAAAATGGAGATGTGGTTCTAGATGGTGTTTTATTGTTGGTATATTTTATTTCATATTTAAATATTGCTTTGCCACTTTTATAGATCTTCTCCATTTTGCTCATTGTTCTCTGACTCTGTTGTTTTTAGCTATTAGCCTAAAATCTCTCTGCTGATCTGTGGATTCAGGTTGCTGACATTTCTAGTTACATGACCTAAGTGGTGGGTATAAGCAATGTTCTGCAGAAACAACCACAGAGATGAACAGAGCATAGGAGATTTTTAAAAAACGTTGGGGTTGCAGGATGTTATTAAGTAAATATGTCTTTAAATGCCACTGGCTAATGGGCATATCACTGCTTTTTGCCAGTGTTTAATCAGTATATATATATATATATATATATATATATATATATATATATATATATATATATATATATATACAGTATATACTGCACATGTGTACTGCTGGGCATAAATAACCTTCCTTTCTTAATAATAAAAGTAAAATACTCAGAAATGAATAAAGCAACTTTGTTTACAGTATCATTTCTGTAGGTACTAAATAAGTCTGTAATAATGTTATTCAAAAATAAAAAAGGGTAATAGATATGGTATGGGAAAATAGTAGGTTACATGCTTTTGAAAACATTTAATATTACAAAAAATGCTTAACTTGAGAATTAACATCTGTCAACTGGAAAAGAGTTTATCAGTCAATTAATCTATGTCATGTTCTTATTTTAATTGCTGGCTGAAATAAAATATTGTTCAAAAATGTACATTTTCCATTTATACATCATAACTCATTTCCTAATATGAGAATGTGACATATATAACTTTATTGGGTTAAAATTTTGTCAATCTCATGCAAAGGATGACAATTTTTATCATTAAAAAATACAAGCACAATCTTATTATGGTTATTATTAATAGTTTTAAGCAGTAATTGTTCCTCACTCTCTTACAAACAGTGAAGATAATTACATTTAATCTAGATGTGAACAGTAGAAAGATAAAATTAACAAGAATGTAGTGCTACTCTGTGTGTGTAGTCTATGTGTGCGTGTGTCTAATCTACGTATATGTATGTGCAGTCTGTGTATGTTTGAGTGCATGAGTAGATGTCAGTGTCTGTGGGTATATGTGTATGCAGTGTTTGTGTATATGTACATATGTCAGTGTTTGTGTGTATGTGTTTGTGTGAATGTGTACATGTGTCAGTGTCTGTGTGTATATGTGCATGTAGTGTGTGTGTTAGTGTGTGCATGTGTACATGTGTCAGTATCTGTGTGTAGAGTGTATTGTATGTGTGTGTGCATGTAGCATGTGTCAGTGTGTATATGTTTGTGTAGTGTGTGTGTTTGTGTACATGTGTCAATGTCTGTATATATGTGTGTGTAGTGTGTGTGTGTTTGTGTGCACGTGTCAGTGTCTGTATGTATATGTGTGTGAAGTGTGTGTGTTTGTATGCATGTGTACATGTTTCAGTGCCTCATGTGTCAGTATCTGTGTGTATCTGCGTGTAAAGTGTATTGTATGTGTGTGTGCATGTAGCATGTGTCATTGTGTATATGTTTGTGTAGTGTGTGTGTTTGTGTACATGTGTCAGTGTCTGTATATGTGTGTGTGTGTAGTGTCTGTGTTTGTGTGCATGTGTCTGTGTGTATATGTGTGTGTGAAGTGTGTGTGTTTGTGTGCATGTGTACATGTTTCAGTGTCTGTGTGTATATGTGTGTGTAGTGTGGGTGTTTGCATGTATGTGGGCATATGTCTGTGTCTGTGTGTATATGTGTGTGTAGTGTGAATGTTTGTGTGCATATGTACATGTGTCAGTGACAGTGTGTGTGTGTGTGTGTGTGTGCATGTGAGAATGCGTCATTGTCTGTGTGTATATGTGTGTGTTTGTGTGCATATGTACATGTCTCAGTAACATTGGGGCATATTTATGATTGTGCGAGCGGACATGATCCGATATAGCGGATCATGCCCGCTGCACATTGATAAATGCCGACAGCATACGCTCTCGGCATTTATCATTGCACCAGCAGTTCTTTTGAACTGCTGGTGCAATACCGCCCCCTGCAGATTTGCGGCCAATAGGCCACTAACAGGGGGTGTCAACCAACCCGATCGTATTCGATCGTGTTGATTTCTGTCTGCCGCCTCAGATCAGGAGGACAGGTTATGGAGCAGCGGTCTTTAGACCGCGGCTGCATAATAACTGTTTCCGGCTAGCCTTCAGGAGCTTGATAAATATGCCCCATTATCTGTTTGTTTATGTGTGTGTGTTTGTGTGCATGTTTCTGTGTGTATGTGTTTGTAATGTGTGTGATTGTGTAAATGTGAGCATGTGTCAGTCTGCATATGTGTGTTATCATGTGTACATGTGTCAGTGGTTGTATATGTTTGTAGTGAGTGTGTTTGAGTGCATGTGTGCATGTGTGTGCATATATATCATATTTGCCAACATTTGAAACAAATTTCCATGGACACTTTGTAGCAAAGCTATGCCCATGTATGGTTTGCATAGCTCCATCCACTTCAATCCACTCCAAAATGAGCACATAAATAATGGTAGTATAATTATTAAATACTGATTGCTTAAAGGGACAGGAAAGATTAAATTAAACTTTCATGATTCAGACAGTGCATGCAAGTTTTACATTCACGTCTACTTTGTTCTCTTGGGTGCCTTTGTTAAAAAAAGGATATGTACATATCCTCAGCAGCAGCAATACACTACTGGGAGCTAGCTGTTGATTGGTGGCTACACACATTTGTCTTTTGTCATTGGTTCATCAGATGTGCTCAACTAGCTCCCAGCAGTGCATTGTTGCTCTGAAACTGAATATAACTATGTATTTATTCACTTTGCAAACACATGGTTATATACAAGCAATAGTGAAATAATGAAATTGCTCTAACATATTAGATCATTTTCTTTTTACACTGTTACAGCATTTAATGCAGATTAAAGTATCAAGCTCCTCATCACCTCCCTTAATCTCAAGCACATAACTGACATAGGAAGAATAACTTTACAGCAAGTACCAACATAAGCAAGCAAGGGTTACATGTTTAACCCTTTAACATCTGTATAGCAGGACACCACAAAGAACACTAGTTTATATAGATGACGAAGAAATGTACCTTCAAGATATGTTATAAGAAAAGGGAAATATTTCTCAAGCTGCATTCACATCTTCTGCCACATTGTGGTGCCGACATGCACAAAGTTAACCCCTTAATTACCACAGCGTACCCTGTATGTCACTGGTCCTTAAGTTTTTTTTGGCCCGTAATAGCACGGATCTCAATGCCAGAAGCTAGACCATGCTATTACAACCTCCCACCCTCCTGCAGGTCTCCTGTTATAGCATAGTCTCTCCATCGCTATCATAAACACAGGCCCCATTAAAAGACCATTAACATACAGGGTACATCGCTGGTCGTTAGGGGTTAAGAAGCAGCTTCTGCTTCTTATTGTCCTCTTCACCTCAGAAGTGGCAGAGATAAATCACCTCAAACTCGCATATTATGGGGTGAGTGACAGGTTCTGCTCTCGCCTGATTGGTTGCGCTTGAGAAGGGAGCTGGATTGCAAAAGAGAGCTCTTGTGCAATCATAAACTTTGCTGAGCAATGCTGCCTTGCAAGTGGAGATTAGAGGTAGACAAGTTCTCTGCTTGAAAACGTGTCCGCCTGCAACTTGATAAACTCCTTATAGTGTTTTTTCAGGACAAATCAATTATGTTAAACTGCCACATACATTTGCCTTTGCATTGTTTGAGACAAACATTAATTTGTTCCTGTCTACTTCTATTGCCAGCAATGCATTTTAAGGTCCTATAAAAAAAAAAGATGGATACAAATATAGAATAAAACTTCCCTTAAGAAGATGCTGCCAGCCTCAGTCTCTCCTTTCAACTGATCTCAAAAACAAAATTGTAATAGCAGACTGAGGCTAATCACATATAAGAATCAGTGAGGAGACTTTTATAGTCTTTTATACACTTTTAAAATAGACAATTTATTTTTCAAACAATTATGGGCCATATTACAAGCGACAGAACTGGAAGTTAGACTGTTGTCTGGGGCTACAGCAAAAGGTCTTTAAAAATTAGCCCGTAAGAGGGCATTACATACCAATAGGAAAGACCTACTTACACCTAAAGCTAAAGTAAGAGATGACAAAACAAGACTAATAATGACATACAATGCCCAATCAAATACAGTGGTACAGATTATGAATAAACATCTGGGTATCCTCAAGGCAGACCCCATACTAGCAGAAATACTAAGTACAGAGAACATCCAAGTGGGATATAGAAGGACAAAGAATCTGAAGGAGATGGTCAGTCGTAGTCACTATGACAGTAAGAAAAGCTAGGGTAAACTGACACAAGGCAATTTCATCTGTCGATCCTGCTCCATGTGTCAAAATGTAGAAAAAATAAAATCCATCACTGATTGTACAGATTAAAGCGGCCTTTGAAAGGCTGCCACGCAAATTGCCATAATCTATACATCTGCGTGGGAACTGCCCTGTATGGTAGAGGATACCATACTGTGGGATATACAAAATATGAGTTATAACCAAATAACAGTCTTGAGAGGGATTGAATTACAGCTAGCACGTTTGTGCCTTGGACGGAAGGCTGTCTATGTGGAGCACATTCCTTACCTCATATGATTGAGGTAACGGTCGGTGAGTACCGAATTTTCAGCCTTAGTCATGGATAAGAATAGATTCAATTCTGCTATGCACTACGAACTTTGACATGTATATATATCCTTTTGATTGATCTGCAGTAATCCTACAGTGTACTTCACGGAATCTACTGATTTTATGGACTTGTATTGTGCATTTCTATTACTGGTATTCGCCACAATTTTTATCAATATTATTATTAATTGATCTCTTTTCTCTATCATCTCTATTATATGTTATCAGTGATAAGGGTTTTATGTAGTTTTCGCCATTTGGGACAATTTTATGGTCCTTTAGAGACTGTTTCTTTTTAAATATAAATACACCATAAATACTAAATATATAATTTTACCTGCTTATTATAGGGGTACATATTACTCATACTTTTTAAATCTGCTTTGAATATGTGAATTTTATTTGGTTATTTAATTGACCCATCTTATCCTTATGTGTCGATATTAATTCTGGATAGAAAAAGTGTTTTCTAAAAAAGTCTTAAGCGCTCAGGTCATACTTCTTTTTTGCTCAACTGTATATATATATATATATATATATATATATATATATATATATATGTTCATACATAAAAATATTTAGACACCTGAGACTTCACATCTTTGAGTCTTTATAACTTTTTTGAGCAATTTTAAAAAAATCATTTTTTATTAGATAGTGATGAGTGTAACTGTACTTTGTAATGTGTTTTTTGGTGTGTTTTGTGAAACTTTCGTGAAACAGTTAGTCAGAGCTCTGTTGATTCAGTAATCATTCTAGTGTAAATCGCGATTGCGCTCTTGCATTCAAGTTTACTTTCAACTTGTAATACGAGCACCAAATCGGAAGCGTGAAAACACCCGAGATAAACCCCTTTTCACTCACGCATAACAGTTAGCGTGCCACTCGTAATCCGGCCCTGTATATGTGTTAGTTATATTTAAAACATATTTAAAAATGAATGTTAAAGAAAACCGTGGACATTTGTGTCTTGTAACTTTAGATTAGCAAAAAACAAACAGGTTTAACAAATGAGATCTCTTGCAGCAACACTGAGAAATACAAGATATGGAGATGAAATACTGCAATTTAACAGATGCCTAAGATCAGCATTTGGTTTCTGTGTCAGGGGTAATATGTGTATGAGCAGGGTACCATGGCATGACAAGTAGCAATGTCCACTGATAAAGCAGAATGACAGCTAGTTGTCACAAGCAGAAAGTGCACGTGTATTATTGCTCTGCTACACAGATAGGGATGACATCCTTTAAATTCCCCAGGAGAAAGATACAGACAAGCTAACCTTTTTGTGCCAGCACTAAACTCAACAAAACTGACAGCCAACAAGAATACACAGAGAAAAAAACATAAGGTAAAAAAAGTCCTCTGAACATCTCTATTTACTTTTTTAGTAAATATGAAATGATGATTTAAATATGAGATCAAGGCCTCTATTTACCAAAGTCTGGCGGACCTGATCGTACAGTGCGGATCAGATCCGCCAGACCTCGCTGAATACGGAGAGCAATACGCTCTCCGTATTCAGCATTGCACCAGCAGCTCACAAGAGCTGCTGGTGCAACGCCGCCCCCTGCAGACTCGCGGCCAATCAGCCGCCAGCAGGGGGTGTCAATCAACCCGATCGTACTCGATTGGGTTGAATTCCGGCGATGTCTGTCCGCCTGCTCAGAGCAGGCGGACAGGTTATGGAGCAGCGGTCTTTGTGACCGCTACTTCATAACTGGTGTTTCTGGCGAACCTGCAGGCTCGCCAAAAACACGGGGCATCAAGCTCCATTCGTAGCTTGATAGATAGGCCCCATAAAGTCCACAGGGCTCAGAATTTTTTTCTAGATATTAAACAATTATAAGTATTAAGATATTTCTAGCATGAGAATCTAGTGATCAGAAGTTTAGGAAAGTTAGATTTTATCCCAGGTAAACTTTCCTCCCTCATTGTGACAAATAATTTACATGCGTTTAATAGCAACACATTTTGTGCATGATTTATACAAAAGAAATACTTTTCTTGCATATTTTCATTTGATCTGTTTTCTTTTACCCAAAACTTTATTATTATTTTCAACTAAAAGTATTATATATATTTGTATACATAGATTTCCTATCCAAAATGGGACAGTTGTCTTTAGAAGGAGGCACTGATGATTGTATATGTACAAGTAAAATATTATACTGTTCAAATGACTAATTCTCTTTATAGTTTTTGGTTAAGATAAATACAGAAGAGCGAATGTGTCTGCACATTTGCTAACAGGAAAAAAGAACAAATCTTGGCCTGTATTTCTTTATTCTAAACGGATGTTGAATGCTTTCTGACATTCATTTTTGCATACAAATGTTAACTTTCCCTTTACGGAATGTAACATTTCAGTATTGAATCATTTGAATGGTCGAATGAATGTCAAGGAAAACATTTCTTTCATCCATAGAAATAAATATAATGATATTGCATAGGAAATATCAACTCAACAAAGTTACAGCTCAGCTAGTGCACTAGGTTTTATTTGGCATACAGGTAAAAGAAACCTGTGACATCACAAACCTGTAAAAGAAACCTGTGACATCACAAACCTGTAAAAGAAACCTGGGACATCCCAAACTCTGTGTTGTTATACTCCACCCCAAACTGACCTGAATAAAACTCAGGATCACTTGTCCCTGTCCCAGACTGCCCAAAGCAGCCCCAGGTCAATAACTATCCTGACAGAATATAGTTGATAGATAGAAAGAAGCTAGATAGATAATAAGCAGATTTGAGATGCTCTAACTGAGCAGTATATGATGCATTAAACTTAACTTCCATATCTTTTAATCAAATTGTTTGAAGGGGGATGCGAACTGCACAAGCAATTGTTTGTGCAATGTTAAATGTGGGCGGCGGATACTGCCTTGCAAGTCTCAGGTTAGCCGCGTTGCTGCTAGATAAATGTGTTTAACTCTAGAGAATTAGAGTGACATATGCATATAGTAGCCAGGGGCTCCTGAAAGGAAATTTCTCCATCTTTTTCCCCCCGTTATGGGTTTAAACACTTTGAGGTTAGTCACATTTATGTTTCTGAACTTCAGTCAGTAATGTCATTGTGTTTTCCTGTAATCATAATAAATGTTTCTGCCATTAATACCATCGAAACTGATACCTTCTGAAAACCACATGAAATTGTTATCTTCCAATTTCCTAATACAAAACCCAAATGCTCTGGATTAAGGACAAACAAAATGGTAGTTTTTCCGGAATTAGCATTTGCTTCACAGGTTGAAGGGATGGATGTTGATTAATCCATTTGTATAATGTGTAGCGTTGCTAATAGGTGACATGCGCACTTAACCTATATGTGTATACAATTATAATAGATTTAAACAGGGGCCTTAATGGTATAGTGCACAGGTATATTTACTGGGTGATTGATTTGGCTATTTATTATTATTTTTGGTTTAACTTAATTTAAAGGGACAGGTTAGACCCAATACATATTTTTTATTACTTATTGTTACATACCAGAAAAGCATCCTGCAACTTGTTCTATATCTTTAAGATTGTAAGTAAAACATGAAACATTTAAATATTCATCATTAGGTTAAAAACTGAAAATGGCCACCAAACTCCACCCACCTATTGCATGTATACTTTGTTATGTTGAGTTTCTCTAATCATGATCGACTCGTGAATAAGTTTTCCTACTCGCACAAGCTGATTTGTGTATGTGCAACTTGAAATAGCTAACTGATAAAATATTAAATGTACACTGCTAAATTGTCATACAACAAAACAGCTAACTGGAGATGAAGAAAGCTGTGGACAAAGCTTGGCGGCCATTTTCAGCTGCTAACAAATGATGATTATTGAAAAGTTTCATGTACTTCTTACAAGATTATAGATGTAAAACCCATTACAAGATGTCTGGTATGTAACAATAAGCAATAGAATGGGTCTAGACCAGGGGTGTCCAAACTTTGCTCTCCAGAGGTTTTGGAACTACATTTCCGATGATGCTCAGCCAGCATTTTATCTAGCTGAGCATCATGGGAAATGTAGTTCCAAAACCTCTGGAGAGCAAAGTTTGGACACCCCTGGTCTAGACTGTTCCTATAATTGAGCAGGTAGCGTTTGTATCTGTTTGATGATGTTGCTTCCTGGTGAGTTGTTACATTCACATACTTTTTGAAGTACTCAGAAATAATTTGAAAAAAATTGTTGTTGGGCTTATCAAGTCATTTTAGCCGTGAAATTCAACAAGTGGGAAAAAATGCCTTGAAAATGTATATTTAAGTCATTAGATTTTGGCTTGTGATCAAATAAAAAAAGTTAAGTATAGGCCCCATTTTTGCTGTCCCTTCTATCTAGGTGATTTCTTCATCCTTAAACTAAATAAAAAATAACATTGAAATAAAACCCTTTAGTAGTAGGTAAAATATTTTTTTTTACTTAAATTAGGGGATTTCCTAACTGTTCTATAAAATCAAACAGAAATCTCCATAGTAAGGAAGTGCACCACTTTACATTTTAATAAAGAATACAAAGAAAGAGTTAAGAGACATGTAATAGTATACAAGAATTCCAAGAGAAAAAAAATCAAACTAAAAAGCAACTGTTCACAACAAAGACCAGCTTTTGTCCTTTTACTTGGTATACTGATGAGAATTAAGTCATAGAAAAGACTAATCCTTTCGGAGTAGCCCTTCAGTATTCATTCCATGGAAAAATCATACATTCTTTTTGTGACAGACATGAGTGAGATTTGATCAGACAAATCTCGATTTGAATAGAAAAGTACAATGTTCAAAAATACACTGGATTTGCAAGGTATAACACTGTCTAACCTGTAGGGTATTAGGAGATTTCAATGTAACATTTCTGTTAAAAGAAAAAAAAGTTCAACTGTAACACTAACTGCACTTTTATTTTTAAGCAGGTTTAAAGGAAATGTGCAGAAATGTGTTTATGCGTTTTTCTGTCTCTTTTCTAAATGCTTGAAATATTCAAACAGGCATCAATTCATATAAAATTGTTGGTGGGGTTTATAATCAAAAAGCATTTAAACAAAGAAACAGTTGTGTGTCACAAAGGGACCAAAAAAAAAGTTTAAACGTGCTGGAAAATCTAACGCAAGAATTTAAAGCGCTATGTGACATGTTAATTGAGAGCTGATAGGGATTGTTGTTTATGTTTACCACAATACAAGCACTGTTTAAACAGGCAACGTGGCATGTAGAAAAGGAACGTCTGCTTGTTGGGAAGGTTTTTGTATACTTTATACTTTACACACAAAATTAAAACTAAACTATTTTTTTTTCTGAATACAGCTCACATAAATACACAGAGAAACAAAATAGCATCTATATTTTAAAGGGACATTAAACACTAAGGCTAGGTTACAAGTGGAGCACAAAAATATTAGCACAAGTGTATGATAACACTGCTCAAGTTTAATCAATAGCTCTATTTCTTTTGTGCTTATATTACAAGTTCAAAGTAATATATTAGTGCTTGAGTGAAAGCCTATGGTGTGTTAATATCTGGATGTTGGATATCGCGGCTATGCTAAATCCCTCTCTTCTGTGGGGACATGCTGAAAAACTATAAATAAATGTTTTAACAGTAATTTAAAAAGGATATGGTTGGTATATGACAAGGTATTGCACAATGGGAAGGTCTCAAATGTGTATATGTATGTGTGTGTATTTGTATGTGTGTATGTGAGCGAACATATGTATATACAATTATTCAGTAATGCACCCCTTATAAATGCACCCCAAATGGGATTCCTTTTTGGGGAGCACAATCCACAGGAGCGACGTTTCAGGCTACATACAGCCCTTAATCATAAAAATACAGAGCCCTTTATGCAATGTGCACACTTAGGAGAGTTGCATAGATTGTGCTGTCCTGTATTGCTTATTGGTGTACATATGTGTATTTATGTATGTATGTATGTGTGCAAACACACACACACACACACACACATATATATATATCTACAGTATATACAGGGAGTGCAGAATTATTAGGCAAATGAGTATTTTGACCACATCATCCTCTTTATGCATGTTGTCTTACTCCAAGCTGTATAGGCTCGAAAGCCTACTACCAATTAAGCATATTAGGTGATGTGCATCTCTGTAATGAGAAGGGGTGTGGTCTAATGACATCAACACCCTATATCAGGTGTGCATAATTATTAGGCAACCTCCTTTCCTTTGGCAAAATGGGTCAAAAGAAGGACTTGACAGGCTCAGAAAAGTCAAAAATAGTGAGATATCTTGCAGAGGGATGCAGCACTCTTAAAATTGCAAAGCTTCTGAAGCGTGATCATCGAACAATCAAGCGTTTCATTCAAAATAGTCAACAGGGTCGCAAGAAGCATGTGGAAAAACCAAGGCGCAAAATAACTGCCCATGAACTGAGAAAAGTCAAGCGTGCAGCTGCCAAGATGCCACTTGCCACCAGTTTGGCCATATTTCAGAGCTGCAACATCACTGGAGTGCCCAAAAGCACAAGGTGTGCAATACTCAGAGACATGGCCAAGGTAAGAAAGGCTGAAAGACGACCACCACTGAACAAGACACACAAGCTGAAACGTCAAGACTGGGCCAAGAAATATCTCAAGACTGATTTTTCTAAGGTTTTATGGACTGATGAAATGAGAGTGAGTCTTGATGGGCCAGATGGATGGGCCCGTGGCTGGATTGGTAAAGGGCAGAGAGCTCCAGTCCGACTCAGACGCCAGCAAGGTGGAGGTGGAGTACTGGTTTGGGCTGGTATCATCAAAGATGAGCTTGTGGGGCCTTTTCGGGTTGAGGATGGAGTCAAGCTCAACTCCCAGTCCTACTGCCAGTTTCTGGAAGACACCTTCTTCAAGCAGTGGTACAGGAAGAAGTCTGCATCCTTCAAGAAAAACATGATTTTCATGCAGGACAATGCTCCATCACACGCGTCCAAGTACTCCACAGCGTGGCTGGCAAGAAAGGGTATAAAAGAAGAAAATCTAATGACATGGCCTCCTTGTTCACCTGATCTTAACCCAATTGAGAACCTGTGGTCCATCATCAAATGTGAGATTTACAAGGAGGGAAAACAGTACACCTCTCTGAACAGTGTCTGGGAGGCTGTGGTTGCTGCTGCACGCAATGTTGATGGTGAACAGATCAAAACACTGACAGAATCCATGGATGGCAGGCTTTTGAGTGTCCTTGCAAAGAAAGGTGGCTATATTGGTCACTGATTTGTTTATGTTTTGTTTTTGAATGTCAGAAATGTATATTTGTGAATGTTGAGATGTTATATTGGTTTCACTGGTAAAAATAAATAATTGAAATGGGTATATATTTGTTTTTTGGTAATTTGCCTAATAATTATGCACAGTAATAGTCACCTGCACACACAGATATCCCCCTAAAATAGCTAAAACTAAAAACAAACTAAAAA